>NC_053026.1:116727708-116942122 GCF_003073215.2 Triticum urartu | reverse complement strand
TGGGTGGCAAGTCACTCATCGACGTCGAGATCTACATAAAACCCATCGGAGGGGGCGGTGTTGTCATCTGAAAACAGTAATTAAACAAACATGAGTACAAAGGTACTCAGTAAGTCTTACATTAGAACCTACTATACATGCTCATTCTCAAGAAGGTGGTGGAGTTATTGCAGCAAGCCAGCTTTGACACTTGGCTAAGCTACCCTACGGGACACCACGAGTAAAATAGTTTTCGCACACGAGTCCACTAATCACCAACACAATACTCCACCAGGGATCCTCCCTCGTCATCCTACAAGAGATCCATCCTCGGTACTCACACTTATCTTGAGTGTTTTAGTAGTATCCATTAACTTGTCTATGAACTGTATAGGCAACCAAGTAGTCCTTTACCGCGGACACGGCTATTTGAATAGATGATGTTAACCCTGCAGGGGTGTAATTCTTCATACATGCTCTCACCACTTACCGCCATTTACAGGACATGTACTCGGCAACCTTCAAGCGGAAACCCAACGAGGGTGTCGGCCACGGCCTACCTAAACACTCAAGTCTCTAGTCCAGGTTTATCGCCTATCCAGGTTCCATCCACAGGGAGTCCGGCCGAGGTTTCCACATACGGCCCCGAACGATGTGAACAGGGTTCCCGAGACACCAAACGGGTGACTCGGTACACCGTGACATGGTGTATCTACCGCAACATAGCCCACCCCTAGGGTCAGCGCTACGCACGGCCGCCAACACATAACCTACAAACACCAGAAACTAATTGCAACTCCTGGACAGGGTACTAGAGTGATTAAGAAGCCGAGAGGGTCCATTGGTTTCGGGCTCAATGTATGGTAGTAACTGAATCTTAAATCACACATACAGATCTCAGTTCTTAGGGATGGCCTCAATGAAACAACCTACCATGTACTCCTACATGGCCTCTCATCGATACCTTTACCAAAACATGTTCAACACATCCGTCACATTACCGACATAATCATTTCACTCTAGCCCATCACCCAGATGAACCAGACCTGACACAACTCTAAGCATAGCAGGCATAGCAAGGTAGCAAACGCAAACATGGCTCAATCAACTCCTACACATGCTAGTGGGTTTCATCTAGTTACTGTGGCAATGACAGGTCATGCAGAGGATAAGGGTTCAACTACCGTAGCACACAGCAGTTTGAAACGATGTTGTCTTAATGCAGTAAATGAGAGCAGAGACGAGAACATGGGATTGTATCGATATGATCAATGGGGCTGCTTGCGTGATGGAGTGGTAGTAGGGTACTGCCCTTCAGTTGGATACTCGGAGATATCCTCGGAGGCAGAACCTACCACGAGGGACACATAGAACATAATCAACACATGACAATATGCAACAATATAATGCATGCTATGACATGGCAAAATGATGTGTCCTGCCTAATGCAATGTGAAACAAGTTGAAATGGGTCCATTTGAACCAAAGATTCAAATGGAAGTTAAACTTCTTATGCATAATAAGTGTGTTAGCTTGTTTCACCTAAACAGCAAGGTTAAAGTGGTTTTTCATGCATGAAACCATTACAAATGGATAGATTGAATTTTTCTGATCATTTTTCATATATAATTTGTTTGCTTTGGAGCTATGGTTGATTTTCTATGATTTTTTAGGAGTTTTGGCTATTTCCTGAAACTTCCTATATAAAAATAAATCCAGAAAATGAATAATTGCGTCAGCACTGCGTCACTGTGACGTCAGCGAGTCAAAGGCGCCAGGGCCAGTCAAACCTGACTGGTGGGCCCCGTCTGTCAGTGTCTCAGCTAACTAACAAAGTTAAGTTAGTACTAATTAATTGTCAGTGGGGCCTGGGCCCACATGTCAGTGACCTAAACTAACTAAAATTAGTTAATACTAATCCTAAATTAATTAATAGGTCGGCCCCACCTGTCATAGGCTCAGGGGGGAAGTCAACTTGGGCCCACATGTCAGTCCACGGGTCAAAACATGGCCAACTCGCTGGCGGCTTGATGCCGGCGACGACAGACGCGGTGGAGGGGCTCGGGTTTGCGTCTCCGGCGACCAAACGGGCGGCCGAGACCATCTACGGGGAGCTGGAAGCGAGCCGCGTCGTGTGGTGGTGGAAGTGGAGCTCGGGGAGGCCAGGAATGACGCCGGCGACGACCTTGGCGGTCGCCGGAGCTCGGGTGAGCTCGGGCTCATTGTTGCAGTGGCCTAGGCGGGGCGGCGCTAGCATCTACGGCTCCTACGTGATGCGGGGAGTGCGTTGGACACAAGCCCGGGACCATATGGTCACCGGAGCATGACCGGCGACGACGCGGGCGGCGACGCGTGCGGGTGAGCTTCGTGCAGTCGATGCAGGGGACGACAGCGAGAACGGAGAGGATGGGAATGTAGCTGAGCTCACAGCGGTTGCGACGATCTAAACGGTGAGGTCGGGGATGAGTTGGAGCAGTGGTGACGGCGAAAGGGATCTCCGGCGGCGGTCTGTGAAGACGAGGACGAGGCGGTAACTCCAAGGCGAGCGAGCGCTCGGGGCTCGGTCTGCTTGATGGAGAGGAGGGCGGCGGAGCTCCTGGACACGGTGGCGTGGCACGGAGATGACAGAGAGCACGGCTATGGTGACGGTGCGGCTACGGAAGCGTCGGCCATCGTGGGAGAGAGCAAGGGAGAGAGGCAGGGGCGCGTGTGAGGTGTCCACGGGGTTGGGGTGGTGCCGCAGAGGCGCTTCGAGGCGTCGCGCTGGTGCGGGCGACGACAGGCAGGCAGGGAGGTGGTGTGGCGAGCTCCTGTGCTCGCCGTCGAGCACCTACTCGCCTCGCTGGCTAGGCGAAGCAGCTGCGTGGAGCGGCTGCTGGGCCGGGCCAGCTAGGTGGGCCGGCTGGTGGGCTTCCAGGTAAGCTCTAACTCTCTCTCTCTTTTCTGTTTTGCTTTTATTTATTTCCTGCTATGTGTATTGAAATAGAATAAATACTATTTCATTTCCAAAAACTCTGGAAATATTCAGAGGCACATTTGGGAATATTCTCAACTGCCTAAAAATGCTTCCAAGATTATTTGAGCACTTTAAAATATTTATAGCATTTAAAATGCCCAAATTCAAATACTTATGGCTTGTTCAAAAACCCAGAATGGCTCCATAAATTGCAAGACCATTTTTGGCAGAGGTTTTAGTCAATACCAAAAATGGTGGGCTTTTATGAAGGGCATTTTGGGTTCATTGAAATTCCAATTGTTGGAAATTAGCATTTTCAGGGGGGGTGTTGGGGTTGATTAGGCCCCATTTCAAATTTAAAAGAAATTTAAACATGATGCACATGTTCATCCAATCCTAATGCATGACTCAAAGTAGGGATGTGACAACTCACCCCACTCAAAAGAATCTCGTCCCGAGATTTAGGATCCTCCGGGAAGAAGGTGGGGTACTCGAGTCGAAGACGATCCTCCCTTTCCCAAGTGGCTTCTTTCTCGGAATGGTGTGACCATTGAACCTTGAGAAACTTGATATTATGGCGTCGAGTGGTACGCTCGGCTTGATCAAGGATACGAACGGGATATTCCCGATTTGAGAGGTTATCTTGTAGATCAAGCATTTCATGGTCCCCTCCACGGATAGGATCCGCGAAGCAACACCTGAGTTGAGAAACATGGAAGACATCGTGAACTCTGGAAAGATGCGAAGGTAGTTCCAATTGGTAGGCAACTTCTCCTCGTTTGGCAAGAATGCGAAATGGTCCAATGTAACGAGTAGCCAATTTGCCTTTGATACCGAAACGATGGGTTCCCTTTAACGGAGTAACCCGAAGGTAAGCCTTCTCGCCGACTTCATAAGTCATGAGCTTATGTTTACGATCATATTGGCTCTTTTGACGAGATTGGGCTGTTTTCAATTTCTCACGAATAACGCGAACCTGCTCTTCTGCTTCCTGAATCATATCCGGGCCAAAGAGTTGTCTTTCCCCGGTTTCTGACCAGTTAAGAGGCGTTCGACATTTTCGTCCATAGAGAACTTCGAAAGGAGCTTTGCCCAAGCTAGCTTGATAACTATTGTTATAAGAAAACTCTGCGAATGGAAGGCATTTCTCCCAACCCATTCCGAATGAGATGACAGAAGCTCGGAGCATATCTTCCAAAATTTGATTGACTCGCTCTACTTGACCACTTGATTGAGGATGGAAGGCGGTGCTAAAAGAGAGACGAGTTCCCATAGCATTTTGGAAACTTTCCCAAAATCGAGAGGTGAAGAGACTCCCATGGTCTGAGTTAATTTCCAATGGGACACCATGAAGAGATACTATTTGGGAGATGTATAAATCAGCTAACTGGCTAGCGGTGACACTCTCACGAACAGGTAGAAAGTGGGCTACTTTGGAAAGACGATCGATCACGAATAAGATGGCATTATTCCCTCTCTTGGTCCTGGGAAACCCAGTAATGAAATCCATACTGATTTTATCCCATTTCCACTCAGGAATAGCCAAAGGTTGAAGGGTGCCAGCAGGCCGTTGATGCTCTGCTTTAACACGACAACAGACGTCGCAGCTAGCAATGCATTGAGCAATTTCTCTCTTCATCCTAGTCCACCAAAACCTCTGGTGTAGGTCTTGATACATCTTAGTACTACCGGGATGAATGGTGAGAGGGGATTCATGAGCTTCCTTAAGGATCAGCCGCCTCAGGTTTCGTGCCTTGGGAACCACTAAGCGGTTTCCAAAGTATACGACACCCTGATCATCAACGGAGAAACAATTCGCGACTCCTTTCTTAATGTTTCTCTTAATACGGGAGATTCCCGGATCTACCTTCTGTGCCTTGATGATATGATCCATAAGGGTAGGTTTCACCACCAGGATGGATAGGAATCCTCGAGGAACAATGTGAAGATTAAGCTTACGAAATTCCTCATGGAGAAGTGGTTGACTTTGTTGTAACATCAGGTTGTTATAATAGGATTTATGACTTAGTGCATCAGCCATGACATTGGCTTTGCCCGGGGTGTAAGTTATTCCTAAGTCGTAATCCGAGATCAACTCGACCCAACGTCGTTGTCTGAGATTCAAATCCTGTTGGGTGAAGATATATTTCAAACTTTGGTGATCGGTGAAGATCTCGCAACGATTACCGAGAAGGTAATGTCGCCAAGTCTTGAGTGCATGGACTACAGCTGCAAGCTCTAGATCATGTGTGGGATAATTTTCCTCATTTGGGTGTAATTGCCGTGAAGCATAGGCAATTACCTGACGATCTTGCATGAGTATGCAACCTAGTCCTTGTCGCGAGGCGTCGCAATAGATAATAAAGTCCTTGGAGAAATCTGGCGGTACTAGTACGGGAGCAGATGTCAGGCGTCTTTTCAGTTCCTGAAAGCTGAACTCGCACTGTGGGGTCCACTCAAACTTTTTATCTTTCTTGAGGAGTTCAGTTAGAGGTTTAGCAACCTTGGAGAAATTCTCGACGAAGCGGCGGCAATAGCTCGCTAAGACAAGGAAGCTCCGAACTTGCTTGACTGTCTCAGGTGGAGTCCAATCAAGGACGGCTTGAACTCGCTCGGGATTGACAGCAATACCCTTACCAGAGATTACATGGCCTAAATAGGTCACTTCTGGCAACCAAAATTCACACTTGGAGAATTTGGCATAAAGGCGATGCTCTCGAAGTTTCGTCAACACTAGCCTTAGATGTTTGGCATGTTCCTCTTCAATCTTGGAGTAGATGAGTATGTCATCGAGGTAAACTACGACGAATTTATCCAAATACTCCATGAAGACCGAGTTCATTAACCGAGAGAAGGTGGCTGGGGCATTTGTTAAACCGAAGGACATAACGGTGTACTCGTACTGGCCATAACGAGTAACGAAGGCCGTTTTGGGAATGTCCCTGTTTCTGATTTTGATTTGATGGTAGCCCAACCTCAAATCCATCTTGGAAAAGACTGAGGATCCAGCGAGCTGATCATACAGATCATTGATCCTGGGAAGCGGATACTTATTCTTGATAGTGACCAAGTTGACAGGTCGGTAATCTATAACCATCCGATCCATTCCATCCTTCTTCTTGACGAAGAGGACGGGGCAAGCCCAAGGAGAGGAACTAGGACGGATGAAACCCTTTTTCAAGGACTCATCGAGTTGGTTCTTAAGCTCGGCTAGTTCTAAGGGTGCCATCTTATAGGGTCTGCTAGAAATTGGAACAGTTCCTGGAACAAGGTCTATCACAAACTCGACATCCCTGTCAGGTGGAACACCTGGCAGTTCTTCTGGAAAGACATCCGGAAAGTCCCGAACTACCGGAATATCTTCAAGGTCTGGAAGGGGGTTGGCATTTAGGGAGTAAAGCTGGCGCTTGGCCACTCGAGTTAAGACATTGACTGTCTTGCCCGATGGGTGAGTAAGTTGAACGGTTCTAGTGGCACAATCAATCTTAGCGTAATGATCTGACATCCAGTCCATACCCAAGATGATGTTAATGTCTGAGGACTTGAGAGCTATTAAGGATGCAAGGAAGACAAGTCTATCAACAATAATTTCGTTCCCATGGCTTACTCTAGAAGTTTGCCATTTGGAACCCGGAGTTTGAATTACCATGGAAGTGGGCATGTCACAGAATGTCGTGTTATGCAATCGAGCATAGTTCTCGGATATGAATGAATGAGATGCTCCAGTATCGAAAAGAACAGATGCCGGATGGCAATTAACAAGGAGCGTACCAAGGACGACGTTAGGATCCTCATGAGCCTCCTCGGCTGAGACATAGTTGACATGGCCACGTGCAGTGGTGACCGGCTTGGCGTAGAATGCCTTTCCCGCTGGCTTACCACGACCAACGGACTTTCCAGACTGATTGGGGTTGTTGTTCTGGGGACACTCTCGACTATAGTGACCCGGCTCTCCACACTTGAAACATGTCACAACATTGGGGCGTGGAGCAGCATTAGCAGCGGGGCCACCATAGGGCTTGGACGGTGCAAACTGGTAGTTGGGACGAGGCGCCTCAAAGGATGGCCTCAGAATGAACCTGGGTGGCAGTGCCATGCTTGGAATCCACACCCGGTGCTTCTGAGATCCAGACCCGGATGAAGAGCCAAAATCACGGGAGTGCTTGCGTGAAGCGTCATAATCAGACTGGCGTGTCTCAGCACTGATGGCTTTATTGACCAACTTCTGAAAGGAGGTGCACTCGTGCAGACGAAGATCGCAGCGAAGCTCAGGGCTAAGTCCCTTGCGGAACCTTGCCTGCTTCTTAGCGTCGGTAGATACTTCTTGAGGAGCATATCGTGCCAGATTCCCAAATTCACGACTATATGCATCCACAGTCAGTCTTCCTTGGGTGAAATTGCAAAACTCTTCCCTCTTGCGATCTATGAGACCTTCCAGGATGTGATGCTCACGGAAAGCCTCACTGAATTCAGCCCAAGTAGTGGTTTGGCCGACCGGGCGCATAGCTTCAAAATTTTCCCACCAAAGACTAGCAGGGCCTTCGAGGTGATAGGCAGCATAAGTAACCTTATCAGCTTCGGCTACGCTGGCAGAACATAGCTTGTGGGTGATGCTGCGAAGCCAGTCATCCGCGTCGAGGGGCTCGACGGAATGGTTAAACTTTGGTGGGTACAATTTGATGAAGTCATTGATTGACACCAAGTCATTTCGCTGATGGCGTGCAGTGTTCTTCTCAATCCGCTTCAGCAAGCGGTTAGTCTCACGCTTGTTTCTTTCCGCCTCCAGCATCACTTCGGCCAGAGAAGGCAGGTGAGGCAGATTTTCACCCCTAACTGCACTGGCTTCCCCCTGCTCCGGGGCAGCAGGGTTACTGCGGGTGTTGACCATCCTAGGAGAAAACAAGGCAATGGTTTAGATAAGGATGGCACAACTTAGCAAGGAAGTGCAGAATGTAATGGATAACACGGAATGCAGAGATGTTCATCCGTATGTCATGGTAATATAGAACTGCCATATATATACCAACGGTCATACACACCATACATAGTTTAGTACAAGCCCAGGCTACAGTACAACTATGATGAAAGACGTTACATCTCATCGGAGGCATTCCAAGCTCCTATACATTATTTGTCTACACCTCCGGAATTGATTACACACTAAGTCATATTCCACAAGTCACGCAGGACAGTGAAGATACAACTATTACAATACTAGTGATGCTACTACTAACTCAGACAGCTCCGTAGTAGTCCTCATAGAAGTCACCTCCATAGCCTGGAAGTTCAACGTGATCATCCAGAAACAGACGGTCCTGAGGAGCTTGTGGACCAAAGGGGCTAGGATGAGGTCTTGGACCAACAAACGATGGCCTGCGGGGACCACGGGGTGGGGTGATGCCTCCCACATCACGCCAATCCACCATGTCTGGCAGAGCAGATCTCATGAGATACAGATCCCTCGTATCCATACATCCAGCTTGCACAGCAGGTGCAAACTGAGTCAAAGTGGCCTAATGATCAGCACGGGTGTTGAAAAGCTCCAGTCTCAAGGCCCGATTCTCTCGGTCCTTATCCTCGAGCATCTCGGCAGTGGTGCGAGTTAGTGAGTCCTCACGTGTGGAGTCAGCATAGATAGCCTGGAGATACCCTTGCGCTCCCGGGAGTGAAGCTGGCATATAACGGAAGTCGGTGTTCCGAAGCAGGCCAGTCCGGACTCGCATGATGGTCATCATGGAATAGGCAGCATCCTGCACAGCCATCTCAACAGTAACCCCGAGTCCATAGGAATAGTGGAGGGGCTCGGTAGATCCAGGATAAGAAGGAAATATCCTGACGGTGCAGAAATATTAGCTTTCATTAAAGTCTCGGAATTGCTCTTCGACAGTGTAATCGGGATACCAACGGTAATCCGTCTCGATCATTACCTGGACTAACATAGCAGTATGACCTGGCACATCGAGGCACCGGGTCAGGCGAACCACTTGGTTTTGAGCACGAGTGGCCATCTGAAAGCACAACCACAATGCAAAGACATTAGAATTTCTAGGGAAAATTGGACAGCATAACAGTTGTAAATGCTCAGAAAAAGATTTGAGACATCCACAACAGTTTGCAATACCACTCAACAACATCGTATCAAGGTTCTGATTCAACTGGCAACATACTAAAAGTAGTAGAAACTGTACTGAGGCTTGTAACAACAATCCTATAAGCTACTACGGATTAGTAACACGTGAACCTGATAGAAGAAGAGAGCCTAGTCCTTAACCCACGTTGAATGAGAAGAGAATGACTCAGATCAGAGGGCATATGGTAAAGGAGTAAAAGAGCCTTATGTTCCCTCCTACAATCAATTCCCCTACATATAGCTAAAGCATTTCTAGACTCGACATCGACCAGTTTGGCTCAACGAACCTACAGGCAGTCCGGCTGTGATGCCAACGCTGTCAGGACCCCGATTCCAAGTCACATCGATCTAGCCGGTAACACTTCATATCACATTGCGGCCTCACGCACGGTACCCCCACGGGTGTCGCCTTACCATGGCCCGGGACTATTTGCGCCTTTTGGCTCACGTATATGATAGTGTCGCTAGCATCCATATGACAGAGAACCCGGGCCGACATGGCTAGTCGTGAACCCAAAGAGGCACAGACATATGGAGACAGGCATACGTGAATCACATCGAGCATGTCGGTCATCAGCGTGTGAATCCGGGCTGTAGCACTGGGCTAACAGGAGTCTGGGGAACCTGGGCTGTAGCAGGCTAGGCAGGACTCCGGATGTGACCGCGTGACATTTCCCCGAAGGGACAGACATAGGAACGAAGTGAAACACATGCCGGCCAGTCAAGTGTCCTGAGCAGTAGTGCTGGGCTAGCAGGACTCCGGTGAACCGGGCTGTAGCGGACTACTATGGTTCGAGGAACACTAGACTACATTTCCCCATAAGAAAGGCTGCCAAGGATAAACAACTACATTGTCGGATCCCACACATACCAAGCATTTCAATCATACACACAATATGCTCGATATGTGTAAATACAACATGGCATCACAACAAAACTCTACAACTCAAGTACTTTATTTAAAGGCTCCAGAGAGCCATAGATAACATGTTCATACAGGTAGGGGTCACATGACCCGACACTCAAGTCATACAAGCATACAAGCACATGCGGAACCAAATAGTCTGAGTATAGACACTAGAAAGAAAGAAGGCTTCTCGAAGCCTGTCTATCTACATAGGGCCCTCCATGGCCAGGATCACCACCTGGGTGGCAAGTCACTCATCGACGTCGAGATCTACATAAAACCCATCGGAGGGGGCGGTGTTGTCGTCTGAAAACAGTAATTAAACAAACATGAGTACAAAGGTACTTAGCAAGTCTTACATTAGAACCTACTATACATGCTCATTCTCAAGAAGGTGGTGGAGTTATTGCAGCAAGCCAGCTTTGACTCTTGGCTAAGCTATCCTATGGGACACCACTAGTAAAATAGTTTTCGCACACGAGTCCACTAATCACCAACACAATACTCCACCGGGGATCCTCCCTCGTCATCCTACGAGAGAGCCATCCTCGGTACTCACACTTATCTTGAGTCTTTTAGTAGTATCCATTAACTTGTCTATGAACTATATAGGCAACCAAGTAGTCCTTTACCGCGGACGCGGCTATTCGAATAGATGATGTTAACCCTGCAGGGGTGTACTTATCCATACATGCTCTCACCACTTACTGCCGTTTACACGACATGTACTCGGCAACCTTCAAGCGGAAACCCAACGAGGGTGTCGGCCATGGCCTACCTAAACACTCAAGTCTCTAGTCCAGGTTTATCGCCTATCCAGGTTCCATCCGCAGGGAGTCCGGCCGAGGTTTCCACATACGGCCCCGAACAATGTGAACAGGGTTCCCGAGACACCAAACGGGTGACTTGGTACACCGTGCCACGGTGTATCTATTGCAACATAGCCCACCCCTAGGGTCAGCGCTACACACGGCCGCCAACACATAACCTACAAACACCAGAAACTAATTGCAACTCCTGGATAGAGTACTAGAGTGATTAAGAAACCGAGAGTGTCCATTGGTTTCGGGCCCAATGTATGGTAGTAACTGAATCTTAAATCACACATACAGATCTCAGTTCTTAGGGACGGCCTCAATGAAATAACCCACCATGTACTCCTACATGGCCTCTCATCGATACCTTTACCAAAACATGTTCAACACATCCCTCACATTACCGACATAATCATTTCACTCTAGCCCATCACCCAGATGAACCAGACCTGACACAACTCTAAGCATATCAGGCATAGCAAGGTAGGAAACACAAACATGGCTCAATCAACTCCTACACATGCTAGTGGGTTTCATCTAGTTACTATGGCAATGACAGGTCATGCAGAGGATAAGGGTTCAACTACCGTATCACACAACAGTTTGAAACGATGTTGTCTTAATGCGGTAAATGAGAGCAGAGGCGAGAACATGGGATTTTATCGATATGATCAATGGGGATGCTTGCCTGATGGAGTGGTAGTAGGGTACTGCCCTTCAGTTGGATACTCGGAGATATCCTCGGAGGCAGAACCTACCACGAGGGATACACATAACATAACCAACACATGACAATATGCAACAATATAATGCATGCTATGACATGGCAAAATGATGTGTCCTGCCTAATGCAATGTGAAACAAGTTGAAATGGGTCCATTTGAACCAAAGATTCAAATGGAAGTTAAAGTTCTTATGCATAATAAGTGTGTTAGCTTGTTTCACCTAGACAGCAAGGTTAAAGTGGTTTTTCATGCATGAAACCATTATAGATGAATATATTGAATTTTTCTGATCATTTTTCATATATAATTTGTTTGATTTGGAGCTATGGTTGATTTTCTATGATTTTTAGAAGTTTTGGCTATTTCCTGGAATTTCCTATATAAAAATAAATCCAGAAAATGAATAATTGCGTCAGCACTGCATCACTGTGACGTCAGCGAGTCAAAGGCACCAGGGCCAGTCAAACCTGACTGGTGGGCCCCGTCTGTCAGTGTCTCAGCTAACTAACAGAGTTAAGTTAGTACTAATTAACTGTCAGTGGGGCCTGGGCCCACATGTCGGTGACCTAAACTAACTAAAATTAGTTAATACTAATCCTAAACTAATTAATAGGTCGGCCCCACCTATCATAGGCTCAGGGGGGAAGTCAACTTGGGCCCACACGTCAGTCCTTGGGTCAAACCATGGTCAACTCGCCGGCGGCTTGACACCGGCGACGACAGACGCGGCGGAGGGGCTCGGGTTTGTGTCTCCGGCGATCAAACGGGCGGCCGAGACCATCTACGGGGAGCTGGAAGCGAGTCGTGTCGTGTGGTGGTGGAAGTGGAGCTCGGGGAGGCCGGGAATGACGCCGGCGACGACCTTGGCGGTGACCAGAGCTCGGGTGAGCTCGGGCTCATTGCTGCAGTGGCCTAGGTAGGGCAGCGCTAGCATCTACGGCTCCTACGCGATGCGGGGAGTGCGTTGGACACAAGCCCAGGACCATATGGTCACCGGAGCATGACCGGCGACGATGCGGGCGGCGGCGCATGCGGGTGAGCTTCGTGCAGTCGATGCAGGGGACAACAGCGAGAACGGAGAGGATGGGAATGTAGCTGAGCTTACAGCGGTTGCGACGATCTAAACGGCGAGGTCGGGGACGAGCTGGAGTAGTGGTGACGGCGAAAGGGATCTCCGGCGGCGATCAGCAAAGACGAGGATGAGGCGGTAACTCCAGGGCGAGCGAGCGCTCGGGGCTCGGTCTGCTCGACAGAGAGGAGGGTGGCGGAGCTCCTGGACACGGTGGCGTGGCACGGAGACGACGGAGAGCACGGCTATGGCGACGGTGCGGCTACGGCAACGTCTGCCATCGTGGGAGAAAGCAAGGGAGAGAGGCAGGGGTGCGTGTGAGGTGTCCACGGGGTCGGGGCGGTGCCGCAGAGGCGCTTCGAGGCGTCGCACTGGCGCGGGCGACGGCAGACAGGCAGGGAGGTGGCGTGGCGAGCTCTTGTGCTCACCGTCGAGCACCTGCTCGTCTCGCTGGCTAGGCGAAGCAGCTGCGTGGAGCGGCTGCTAGGCCGGGCCAGCTAGGTGGGCCGGCTGGTGGGCTTCCAGGTAAGCTCTAACTCTCTCTCTCTTTTCTTTTTTGCTTTTATTTATTTCCTGCTATGTGTATTGAAATAGAATAAATACTATTTCATTTCCAAAAACTCTAGAAATATTCAGAGGCACATTTGGGAATATTCTCAACTGCCTAAAAATGCTTCCAAGATTATTTGAGCACTTTAAAATATTTATAGCATTTAAAATGCCCAAACTCAAGTACTTATGGCTTGTTCAAAAATCCAGAATGGCTCCATAAATTGCAAGACCATTTTTGGCAGAGGTTTTAGTCAAGACCAAAAATGGTGGGCTTTTATGAAGGGCATTTTGGGTTCATTGAAATTCCAATTGTTGGAAATTAGCATTTTTAGGGGGGGTGTTGGGGTTGATTAGGCCCCACTTCAAATTTAAAAGAAATTTAAACATGATGCACATGTTCATCCAATCCTAATGACAAGAGGAAATTCAAAACCTCCAATAGTGATTGTTGAAATTTTTCCAATAGAGTTGATACTGTGAACTTGAAGTTGTTTCCTCGGAAAGTGTACCAAAGGCTCATTACCATTAACATGAAAAGTGACATTGCCTTTAGTGCAATCAATAACAGCTCCTGCAGTATTCAAAAAGGGTCTTCCAAGAATAATAGACATACTATCATCCTCGGGAATATGAAGAATAACAAAGTCCGTTAAAATAGTAATGTTTGCAACTACAACAGGCACATCCTCACAAATACCGACAGGTATAGCAGTTGATTTATTATCCATTTGCAAAGATATTTCAGTAGGTTTCAAATTATTCAAATCAAGTCTATGATATAAAGAGAGAGGCATAACACTAACACCGGCTCCAAGATCACATAAAGCAGTTATAACATAATTTCTTTTAATGGAGCATGGTATAGTGGGTACTCCTGGATCTCCAAGTTTCTTTGGTATTCCACCCTTAAAAGTATAATTAGCAAGCATGGTGGAAATCTCAGCTTCCGGTATCTTTCTTTTATTTGTAACAATATCTTTCATATACTTAGCATAAGGATTCATTTTAAGCATATCAGTTAATCGCATACGCAAAAAGATAGATCTAATCATTTCAGCAAAGCGCTCAAAATACTCATCATCCTTTTTCTTGGATGGTTTGGGAGGAAAAGGCATGGGTTTCTGAACCCATGGTTCTATTTATTTACCATGTTTCCTAGCAACAAAGTCTCTCTTATCATAACGTTGATTCTTTGATTGTGGGTTATCAAGATCTACAGCAGGTTCAATTTCTATATAATTATCATTGTTAGGTTGAGCATCATTATGAACATTATCATTAACATTATCACTAGTTTTAGGTTCATTACTAGATTGTGTTTCAGCATCAGAAATAGAAATATCATTTGGATTCTCAGGTGTTTCAGCAATAGGTTCACTAGAAGCATGCGAAGTGCTATCATTTTTATTTTTCTTCCTTTTAGAAGGACTAGGTGCATCTATATTATTTCTCTAAGAACCTTGCTCAATTCTCTTAGAGTGGCCTTCAGGATACAGATGTTCCTGAGTTATTCTACCAGTTCTAGTAGCCACTCTAACAGCAAAATCATTATTCTTACTATTCGATTCATTGAGCAAATCATTTTGAGCCTTAAGTACTTGTTCTACTTGAGTGGTAACCATAGAAGCATGTTTACTAATAAGTTTAAGTTCACCTTTGACATTAGCCATATAATCACCCAAGTGTTCAAACATATTTGAATTGTATTTCAATTGTCTACCAAAATAAGCCTTAAAGTCTTCTTGCTTAACCATAAATTTATCAAACTCATCTAAGCATGGGCTAGCAAACTTAGTAAATGGGATTCCAGCTTTATCATATCTATAGAGAGAATTTACCTTTACTACCTGTGACGGGTTATCAAGACCATGAGTTTCTTCAATAGGTGAAGGATTAAGATCATATGTTTCTTCAACATGCGGTAAATTAAGCCCATGTATTTCTTCAATAGGAGGTAAATTCTTAACATCTTCAGCTTTAATACCTTTTTCTTTCATAGATTTCTTTGCCTCTTGCATATCTTCAGGACTGAGAAATAGAACACCTCTTTTCTTCGGAGTTGGTTTAGGAATAGGCTCAGGAGGTGTCCAATTATTTTCATTTATCAACATATTATTCAATAGAATTTCAGCTTCATCCAGTGTTCTTTCCCTGAAAATAGAACCAGCACAACTATCCAGGTAATCTCTAGAAGCATCGGTTAGTCCATTATAAAAGATATCAAGTACTTCATTTTTCTTGAGAGGGTGATCAGGCAAAGCATTAAGTAACTTGATAAGCCTCCCCCAACCTTGTGGGAGACTCTCTTCTTCAATTTGCACAAAGTTGTATATATCCCTTAAAGCAACTTGTTTCTTATGAGCAGGGAAATATTTAGCAGAGAAGTAATAAATCATATCCTGGGGACTACGCACACAACCAGGATCAAGAGAATTAAACCATATCTTAGCATCACCCTTTAATGAGAATGGAAATATTTTAAGGATATAAAAGTAGCGAATCTCATCATTAGTGAACAGGGTGGCTATATCATTTAATTTAGTAAGATGTGCCACAACAGCTTCATATTCATAGCCATGAAATGGATCATATTCAACCAAAGTAATTATATCAGGATCAACAGAGAATTCATAATCTTTATCAGTAACACAGATAGGTGAAGTAGCAAAAGCAGGGTCACGTTTCATTCTAGCATTAAGAGATTGCTGCTTCCATTTAGGTAATAACCTCTTGAGCTCATATCTATCTTTGCAAGCTGAAATAGCTAGAGCAGCTTCTTTTTCAAAAACATAACCCTCAGGAATAACAGGCGATTCATATTTATTACGGGAAGAGTCTTCATCATCACTTTCATCAATATTATCAGTTTCAATAATTTCATTCTCTCTAACCCTAGCAAGTTGTTCATCAAGAAATTCACCAAGTGGCACAGTAGTATCAAGCATAGAAGTAGTTTCATCATAAGTATCATGCATAGGAGAAGTGGCATCATCAATAACATGCGACATATCAGAACGAATAGCAGAAGCAGGTTTAGGTGTCACAAGCTTACTCAAAACAGAAGGTGAATCAAGTGCAGAGCTAGATGGCAGTTCCTTACCTCCCCTCGTAGTTGAGGGATAAATCTTGGTTTTTGGATCTCTCAAGTTCTTCATAATGATAAGCAGATATAAATCCCAAGTGACTCATAGAATAGAGCTATGCTCCCCGGCAACGGTGCCAGAAAATAGTCTTGATAACCCACAAGTATAGGGGATTGCAACAGTTTTCGAGGATAGAGTATTCAACCCAAATTTATTGATTCGACACAAGGGGAGCCAAAGAATATTCTCAAGTATTAGCAGCTGAGTTGTCAATTCAACCACACCTGGAAATTTAATATCTACAGCAAAGTATTTAGTAGCAAAGTAATATGATAGTAGTGGTAACGGTAGCAAAAGGTAATGATAGCAAAAGTAATGTTTTTGGTATTTTGTAGTGATGATAGCAATAGCAATGGAAAAGTAAATAAGCGAAGAACAATATATGGAAAGCTCGTAGGCAATGGATTGGTGATAGAGAATTATGTCGGATGCGGTTCATCATGTAACAGTCATAACCTAGGGTGACACAGAACTAGCTCCAATTCATCAATGTAATGTAGGCATGTATTCCGAATATATTCATACGTGCGTATGGAAAAGAACTTGCATGACATATTTTGTCCTACCCTCCCGTGGCAGCGGGGTCCTAATGGAAACTAAGGGATATTGAGGCCTCCTTTTAATAGAGTACCGGACCAAAGCATTAACACATAGTGAATACATGAACTCCTCAAACTACGGTCATCACCAGGAGTGGTCCCGATTATTGTCACTTCGGGGTTGCGAGATCATAACATATAGTAGGTGACTATAGACTTGCAAGATAGGATCAAGAACTCTCATATATTGATGAAAACATAATAGATTCAGATATGAAATCATGGCACTTGGGCCCTAGTGACAAGCATTAAGCATAGCAAAGTCATAGCAACATCAATCTCAGAACATAGTGGATACTAGGGATCAAACCCTAACAAAACTAACTCGATTACATGATAGATCTCATCCAACCCATCACCGTACAGCAAGCCTACGATGGAATTACTCACGCATGGCGGTGAGCATCATGAAATTGATGATGGAGGATGGTTGATGATGACGATGGCGACGGATTCCCCTCTCCGGAGCCCTGAACGGACTCCAGATCAGCCGTCCCGAGAGGTTTTTGGGCTTGGTGGTGGCTCTGTATCGTAAAACGCGATGAATCCTTCTCTCTGATTTTTTTCTCCCTGAAAGCAAATATATAGAGTTGGAGTTGAGGTTGGAGGAGCTCCAGGGGGCCCACGTGTAGGGGGCGCGCCCCCACCCTCGTGGCTAGGGTGTGGGCCCCCTGGTCTTCATCTTTTGCAAGGATTTTTTTATTATTTCCAAATAGACGTTCCGTGAAGTTTCAGGTCATTCCGAGAACATTTGTTTCTGCACATAAATAACACCGTGGCAATTCTGCTGAAAACAGCGTCAGTCCGGGTTAGTTCCATTCAAATCATGCAAGTTAGAGTCCAAAACAAGGGCAGAAGTGTTTGGAAAAGTAGATACAATGGAGACGTATCATTTGGCAAGAAACCTAAGCCGTCGTTTCTTAAAGTTTGGGGTTGTGATGCTTATGTGAAAAAGCTTCAGCCTGATAAGCTCGAACCCAAATCGGAGAAGTGTGTCTTCATAGGATACCCAAAAGAAACTGTTGGGTACACCTTCTATCATAGATCCGAAGGCAATATATTTGTTGCTATGAATGGATCATTTCTAGAGAAGGAGTTTCTCTCGAAAGAAGTGAGCGGGAGGAAAGTATAAATTGATGAGGTAGTTGTACCTTCTCTCGAATTGGAAAGTAGTTCATCACAGAAATCAGTTCCAGTGATGCCTACACCAAATAGTGAGGAAGCTAATGATGATGATCATGAAACTTCAGATCAAGTTACTACCGAACCTCATAGGTCAACCATAGTATGTTCCGCACCAGAGTGGTATGGTAATCCTTTTTTAGAAGTCATGTTATTAGACCATGACGAACCTATGAACTATGAGGAAGCGATGGTGAGCCCAGATTCCGCGAAATTGCTTGAGGCCATGAAATCTGAGATGGGATCCATGTATGAGAACAAAGTATGGACTTTGGTTGACTTGCCCGATGATCGACAAGCCATAGAAAATAAATGTATCTTCAAGAAGAAGACTGACGCTGATGGCAATGTTATTGTCTACAAAGCTCGACTTGTTGCGAAAGGTTTTCGACTAGTTCAAGGAGTTGACTACGATGAGACCTTCTCACCCGTAGTGATGCTTAAGTCTGTCCGAATCATGTTAGCAATTGCCGCATTTTATGATTGTGAAATTTGGCAAATGGATGTCCAATCTGCATTCCTTAATGGATTTCTTAAAGAAGAGTTGTATATGATGCAACCAGAAGCTTTTGTCGATCCTAAAGGTGCTAACAAAGTGTGCAAGCTCCAGCGATCCATTTATGGACTGTTGCAAGCCTATCAAAGTTGGAATATACGCTTTGATAGTGTGATCAAAGCATATGGTTTTATATAGACTTTTGGAGAAGCTTGTATTTACAAGAAAGTGAGTGGGAGCTCTATAGCATTTCTAATATTATATGTGGATGACATGTTGTTGATTGGAAATGATATAGAATTTCTGGATAGCATAAAAGGATACTTGAATAAGAATTTTTCAATGAAAGACCTTGGTGAAGCTGCTTATATATTGGGCATCAAGATCTATAGAGATAGATCAAGACGCTTAATTGGACTTTCACAAAACACATACCTTGATAAAGTTTTGAAGAAGTTCAAAATGGATTAGTCAAAGAAAGGATTCTTGCCTGTGTTACAAGGTGTGAAGTTGAGTCAGACTCAATTCCCGACCACTGTAGAAGATAGAGAGAAAATGGAAGTCATTCCCTATGCCTCAGCCATAGGTTCTATCATGTATGCAATGCTGTGTACCAGACCTGATGTGTGCCTTGCTATAAGTTTAGCAGGGAGGTACCAAAGTAATCCAGGAGTGGATCACTGGATAGCGGTCAAGAACATCCTGAAATACCTGAAAAGGACTAAGGATATGTTTCTCGTTTATGGAGGTGACAAAGAGCTTGTCATAAACGGTTACATCGATGCAAGCTTTGACACTGATCCAGATGACTGTAAGTCACAAACCGGATACGTATTTATATTGAATGGTGGAGCTGTCAGTTGGTGCAGTTCCAAGCAGAGTGCGATGACGGGATATACGTATGAAGCGGAGTACATAGCTGCTTCGGAAGCAGCAAAGGAAGGAGTCTGGATGAAGGAGTTCATATCCGATCTAGGTGTAATACCTAGTGCATCGGGTCCAATGAAAATCTTTTGTGACAATGCTGAAGCAATTGCCTTAGCGAAGGAGTCCAGATTTCACAAGAGAACCAAACACATCAAGAGACACTTCAACTCCATCCATGATCAAGTCAAGGAGGGAGACATATAGATTTGCAAAATACATACGGATCTGAATGTTGCAGACCCATTGACTAAGCCTCTTCTATGAGCAAAACATGATTAGCACCAAGACTCCATGGGTGTTAGAATCATTACTATGTAATCTAGATTATTGACTCTAGTGCAAGTGGGATACTGAAGGAAATATGCCCTAGAGGCAATAATAAAGTTGTTATTTATATTTCCTTATATCATGATAAATGTTTATTGTTCATGCTAGAATTGTATTAACCAGAAACTTGATACATGGGTGAATACATAGACAAAACAAAGTGTCCCTAGTATGCCTCTACGACTAGCTTGTTAATCAAAGATGGTTAAGTTTCCTGACCATAGACATGTGTTGTAATTTGATGAACGGGATGACATCATTAAGAGAATGATGTGATGGACAAGACCCATCCGTTAGCTTAGCATAATGATCGCTAAGTTTTATTGCTATTGCTTTCTTCATGAGTTATACATATTCCTTTGACTATGAGATTATACAACTCCTGAATACCGGAGGAACACCTTGTGTGCTATCAAACGTCACAACGTAACTGGGTGATTATAAAGATGCTCTACATGTGTCTCCGAAGGTGTTTGTTGGGTTGGCATAGATCGAGATTAGGATTTGTCACTCCGAGTATCGGAGAGGTATCTCCGGCCCTCTCGGTAATGCACATCACGATAACCCTTGCAAGCAATGTGACTAATGAGTTAGTTACGGGGTGATGCATTACTTAACGAGTAAAGAGACTTATCGGTAACGAGATTGAACTAGGTATGGAGATACCGACGATCGAATCTCGGGCAAATAACATACCGATGACAAAGAGAATGACGTATGTTGTCATTGCGGTTTGACCGATAAAGATCTTCATAGAATATGTAGGAACCAACATGAGCATCCAGGTTCCATTGTTGGTTATTGATCAGAGACGTGTCTCGGTCATGGCTACATAGTTCACGAACCCGTAGGGTCCGCACGCTTTACGTTCGATGACAATTTTTATTATGAGTTATGTGTTTTGGTGACCGAAGATTGTTCGGAGTCCCAGATGAGATCACTGACATGACGAGGAGTCTCAAAATGGTCGAGATGTAAAGATTGATATATTGGTCGATGGTATTCGGACAACGGAATAGTTTTGGAGCGTTTCAGATATTTTTTTTGGAGTACCGGGAGGTTACCGGAACCCTCCGGGAAAGTAATGGGCCATGATGGGCCATAGGGGAGGGAGAGGAGAGCCCACAAGGGGAGGCGCGCCCCACCATGGGCTGTCCGAATTGGACAAGTGTGAGGGAGTCCTGGATTAGGGGGTCCCCAGGCGTCCGGGCTATGAGACATGGGCCGAACTGATGGGCGATGAAGATACAAGATAGAAGGCCTCCCCCCGTGTCCGGACGGGACTCTCTTTTGCGTGGATGGCAAGTTTGGCATTCGGATATGAAGATTCCTTTCTTTGTACACCGACTCTGTGCAACCCTAGGCCCCTCTGGTGTCTATATAAACCGGAGGGTTTAGTCCATAGAGGCAAGAATAATCATATAGGCTAGACATCTAGGGTTTAGCCATTACGATCTCGAGGTAGATCAACTCTTGTAACCCCTATACTCATCAAAGTCAATCAAGCAGGAAGTAGGGTATTACCTCCATTAAGAGGGCCCGAACCTGGGTAAACATCGTGTCCCTTGTCTCCTGTTACCTTCGATCCTCAGACGCACAGTTTGGGACCCCCTACCCAAGATCGGCCGGTTTTGACACCGACATTGGTGCTTTCATTGAGAGTTCCACTATGTTTTCAATAGAAGGGTCGGTGGCTCGATCGATCATCTACAATGATGCTGTTTCGGGGGATATTTTCCTCCCCGGGCAAATTTTTGTATTTGGCGGCTTCGCACTACGTGCCAACTTGATTGGCCACCTTGAGCAGATCGACAGCTACGCCCCTGGTCATCAGATCAGTTTCGGGAACCTAAATTATGTCACTTATATCCGAGGAGACTTGATATTCGAAGGGTTCGCGGCCCCGACCACGGCTCTGTCCCTAGATCCATAGCAAACTACCAAGTCCGAAGATGGGAGTCTGGAGCCCACCAGACTCTCCGTTGCAAACCGCATTATCGAGGATCCGGAGGCGATCGTGTCCACAACGAACTTGGAATTAGTCCAGGTTCCCCTATCATTGAAAGGACGGACTTGCCCCCGGACTCCAGATCCGAACTATCGAAGTCCGCGCCAAGTAGGCAGGGCCAGGAGGATTTCACCCCGACCAGCCCTGCGGACTCTCGCTTCCACGTCCAAACCTTGCTCTTAAATGAGGCACTAGACTTAATGCGATCCCTCGCTATTATAGAGGAATCACTCCCAAACTACGCCCAGCCCGGAGTAGGGGCTGAGAGCGGGGAATTTTATGTCCCACCCACCACCCACTTCATAGCCACTGTCGAAGACTTAACCGACATGCTGAATTACGCCTCTGAAGACATCAACGGCATGGACGATGATGTCGGAGACGAATAAGGCCAAAGCCCGCCGATTACCGGACGTTGGACGGCCACTTCCACATACGATGTATACATGGTGGACACACCCAAAGAGGATGGCGACGCAAACAGGGAAGATCCGGTAGAGGACAAACCTGATGAGGCACCACTGAAATGTCGACGCCAGCGATGCCACTCAAAATCGCGTCGTAGCAAAGAAAATAATACCGGCACCGGAGACGATAACACTCCAGAGGGCGCCGAAGAGCCCGAAGCCCCCATCGAACCCACATCCGAGCAAGATGATGTGGGAGAGGGGCAAGTCAACCCCGACGATCTGGTTGGGAACGGAGACTCGGAAGATAGTAATTATCTACCGCTCTCCGAAGATGATGTGAGCCTGGCCGACGAAGACTTCATTGTGCCAGAGGAACCACTCGAACAGGAGCACTTTAAGTGCCAGCTAATCGCCATTGCGAGAAGTCTAAAAAAAGCAACAGCAGCGGCTGCAAGCCAAACATGATACACTCAATGACAGGTGGACACAAGTCCTAGCCGCCGAAGAGTATGGCCTTCAGTGCCCAACTAAGAGTTATCCGAAGCGTCGGCTACTTCCAACATTCGAAGACGAGGCTGTCAAGCCCATACCGTGAAGACACGACCGTGCTGATGAACCAGACCGGCCGCCACGAACACCAACCCGCACCACCTCGCCATAAAGGCAGAGAGACAACGGCTCAAGATACACCTATGACCTACGGCAGGACCTGGACAATAGAGCAGGCCAAGCCAGATCAATCTATGGATCGAGGGGAGGAGCTTCAAAGCGCGAAGACGACCAACAGGCCTGGCGCAGCAGGCACAACCTCACTCAGGTCGAAAACCGCATACAGACTTTGAAGGAAATATGCCCTAGAGGCAATAATAAATTTATTATTTATTTCCTTATATCATGATAAATGTTTATTATTCATGCTAGAATTGTATTAACCGGAAACATAATACATGTGTGAATACATAGATAAACAGTATGTCACTAGTATGCCTCTACTTGACTAGCTCGTTGATCAAAGATGGTTATGTTTCCTAACCATAGGCATGAGTTGTCATTTGATTAACGGGATCACATCATTAGGAGAATGATGTGATTGACTTGACCCATTCCGTTAGCTTAGCACTTGATCGTTTAGTTTGTTGCTATTGCTTTCTTCATGACTTATACATGTTCCTATGACTATGAGATTATGCAACTCCCGTTTACCAGAGGAACACTTTGTGTGCTACCAAATGTCACAACGTAACTCGGTGATTATAAAGGTGCTCTACAGGTGTCTCCAAAGGTACTTGTTGGGTTGGTGTATTTCGAGATTAGGATTTGTCACTCCGATTGTCGGAGAGGTATCTCTAGGCCCTCTTGGTAATGCACATCACTTAAGCCTTGCAAGCATTGCAACTAATGAGTTAGTTGCGGGATGATGTATTACGGAACGAGTAAAGAGACTTGCCGGTAACGAGATTGAACTAGGTATTGAGATACTGACGATTGAATCTCGGGCAAGTAACATACCGATGACAAAGGGAACAACGTATGTAGTTATGCGGTCTGACCGATAAAAATCTTCATAGAATATGTGGGAGCCAATATGAGCATCCAGGTTCCGCTATTGGTTATTGACTGGAGACGTGTCTCGGTCATGTCTACATAGTTCTCGAACCCGTAGGGTCCGCACGCTTAAAGTTCGATGACGGTTATATTATGAGTTTATGTGTTTTGATGTACCGAAGGAGTTCGGAGTCCCGGATGAGATCGGGGACATGACGAGGAGTCTCGAAATGGTTGAGACGTAAAGATCGATATATTGGACGACTATATTCGGACATCGGAAAGGTTCCGAGTGATTCGGGTATTTTCGGGAGTACCGGGGAGTTACGGGAATTCGTATTGGGCCTTAACGGGCCATACGGGAAAGGAGAGAAAGGCCTCAAAGGGTGGCCACACCCCTCCCCATGGGCTGGTCCGAATTGGACTAGGGAGGGGGCGCCCCCTTCCTTCCTTCTCCTTTTCCCTTCCCTTTCCTTCTCTCCTACTCCTACTACTTGGAAGGGATCCTAGTTCTACTAGGAAAGGGGGAATCCTACTCCCGGTGGGAGTTGGACTCCCCTAGGGCGCGCCATAGAGAGGGCCGGCCCCTTCCCTCCTCCACTCCTTTATATACGTGGCCAGGGGCACCCCATAGACACAACAATTGATCTCTTGATCTCTTAGCCGTGTGTGGTGCCCCCCTCCACCATAATCCACCTCGATCATATCGTAGCGGTGTTTAGGCGAAGCCCTGCGTCGGTAGAACATCATCATCATCACCACGTCGTCGTCCTGACGAAACTCTCCCTCAACACTCGGCTGGATCGGAGTTTGAGGGATGTCATCAAGTTGAACATGTGCAGAACTCTGAGGTGTCGTGCGTTCGGTACTTGATCGGTCGGATCGTGAAGACGTACGACTACATCAACTGCGGTGTGCTAACACTTTTGCTTTCGGTCTACGAGGGTACGTGGACAACACTCTCCCCTCTCATTGCTATGCATCACCATGATCTTGTGTGTGCGTAGGAAATTTTTGAAATTACTACGTTCCCCAACAGTGGCATCCGAGCCTGGTTTTATGCGTTGATGTAATATGCACGAGTAGAACACAAGTGGTTTGTGGGCGATATAAGTCATACTGCTGACCAGCATGTCACACTTTGGTTCGGCGGTATTGTTGGATGAAGCGGCCTAGACCGACATTACGCGTACGATTACGCGAGACTGGTTCTACCGACGTGCTTTGCACACATGTGGCTGGCGGGTGTCAGTTTCTCCAACTTTAGTTGAACCGAGTGTGGCTACGCCCGGTCCTTGCGAAGGTTAAAACAGCACCAACTTGACAAACTATCGTTGTGGTTTTGATGCGTAGGTAAGAACGGTTCTTGCTCAGCCAGTAGCAGCCACGTAAAACTTGCAATAACAAAGTAGAGGACGTCTAACTTGTTTTTGCAGGGCATGTTGTGATGTGATATGGTCAAGACGTGATGAGATATAAGTTGTTGTATGAGATGATCATGTTTTGTTGAAGTTATCGGCAACAGGAAAAAGCCTTATGGTTATCTCTCTATTGCGTAAGGTGCAAGCACAAAATAATTGCTTTACTTTATCGCTACGCGATAGCAAAGTTGCAAGAGCAATTGTTGGCGAGACAACCATGTGACGACACATTGATATAGATCAAGATGATGGAGATCATGGTGTCATGCCGGTGACGATGGAGATCATGACGATACTTTAGAGATGGAGATCAAAGGCACAAGATGATGATGGCCATATCATGTCATATGTTTTGATTGCATATGATGTTTATCTTTTATACATCTTATTTTGCTTAGTTCGACGATAGCTTTATAAGATGATCTCTCACTAATTATCAAGGTACAAGTGTTCTCCCTGAGTATGCACCATTGCGAAAGTTCTTCGTGCTGAGACACCACGTGATGATCGGGTGTGATAGGCTCTACGTTGAAATACAACGGGTGCAAAACAGTTGCACATGCGGAATACTCAGGTTAAACTTGACGAGCCTAGCATATAACAGATATGGCCTCGGAACACGGAGACCGAAAGGTCGAGCGTGAATCATATAGTAGATATGATCAACATAATGATGTTCGCCATTGAAACTACTCCATCTCACGTGATGATCGGACATGGTTTAGTTGATATGGATCACGTGATCACTTAGAAGATTAGAGGGATGTCTGTCTAAGTGGGAGTTCTTAAGTAATATGATTAATTGAACTTTAATTTATCATGAACTTAGTCCTGGTAGTATTAGCATATCTATGTTGTAGATCAATAGCTCGCGATGTTGCTCCCATTTTATTGTGTTCCTAGAGAAAAATTATGTTGAAAAATGTTAGTAGTAATGATGCGGATTGGATCCGTGATCTGAGGATTATCCTCATTGCTGCATAGAAGAATTATGTCTTCGATGCACCGCTAGGTGACAGACCTATTGCAGGAGTAGATGCAGACATTATGAACGTTTGGCTAGCTCAATATGATGACTACTTGATAGTTTAGTGCACCATGCTTAACGACTTAGAATCGGGACTTCAAAGACGTTTTGAATGTCATGGACCATATGCAATGTTCCAGGAGTTGAAGTTAATATTTCAAGCAAATACCTGAGTTGAGAGATATGAAGTCTCCAACAAGTTCTATAGCTAAAAAGATGGAGGAGAATAGCTCAAGCAGTGAGCATGTACTCAGATTGTCTGGGTACTACAATCGCTTGAATCAAGTGGGAATTAATCTTCCAGATAAGATAGTGATTAACAGAATTCCCTAGTCACCATCACCAAGTTAGTAGAACTTTGTGATGAACTATGATATGCAAGGGATAACCGAAACAATTCCCAAGCTCTTCGTAATGCTGAAATCAACGAAGGTAGAAATCAAGAAAAATATCAAGTGTTGATGGTAGACAAGACCACTAGTTTCAAGAAAAAGGGCAAAGGGAAGAAGGGGAACTTCAAGAAGAACGACAAGCAAGTTGCTGCTCAAGTGAAGAAGCCCAAGTCTGGTCCTAAGTCTGAGACTAAGTGCTTCTACTGCAAAGGGATTGGTCACTGGAAGCGGAACTGCCCCAAGTATTTGGCGGATAAGAAGGATGGCAAAGTGAACAAAGGTATATTTGATATACAGATTATTGATTTGTATTTTACTAGTGTTCGTAGCAACCCCTCGATATTTGATACTGGTTTAGTTACTAAGAGTAGTAACTCGAAATGGGAGTTGCAGAATGAACAAAGACTAGTTAAGGGTGAAGTGACGATGTGTGTTGGAAGTGGTTCCAAGATTGATATGATCATCATCGCACACTCCCTATACTTTGAGGATTAGTGTTGAACCTAAATAAGTGTTATTTGGTGTTTGCGTTGATCATGAATATGATTTGATCATGTTTATTGCAATACAGTTATTCATTTAAGTAAGAGAATAAATTGTTGTTCTGTTTACATGAATAAAAGCTTATATGGTTACACACCCAATGAAAATGGTTCGTTGGATCTCGATCGTAGTGATATACATATTCATAATATTGAAACCAAAAGATGCAAAATTAATAATGATAGTGCAACTTATTTGTGGCACTGCCGTTTAGGTCATATTGGTGTAAAGCGCATGAAGAAACTCCATGCTGATGGACTTTTGGAATCACTTGATGCTTGTGAACCATGCCTCATGGGCAAGATGACTAAGACTCTGTTTTCCGGAACAATGGAGCGAGCAACTGACTTACTGGAAATAATACATACTGATGTATGCGGTCTGATGAGTGTTAAGGCTCACGGCAAGTATCGTTATTTTCTGACCTTCACAGATGATTTGAGCAGATATGGGTATATCTACTTAATGAAACACAAGTCTGAAACAGTTGAAAAGTTCAAAGAATTTCAGAGTGAAGTGGAGAATCATTGTAACAAAAATAAAAGTTTCTACGATATGATCGCAGAAGTAAAATATTTGAGTTATGAGTTTGGCCTTCAGTTAAAACAATGTGAAATAGTTTCACTACTCACGCCACCTGGAACACCGTAGTGTAATCTTGTGTCCGAACATCGAAACCATACTCTATTAGATATGGTGCGATCTATGATGTCTCTTACCAATTTACCACTATCGTTTTGGGGTTATGCATTAGAGACAGCTACATTCACGTTAAATAGGGCACCATCTATATCCGTTGAGACGACACCGTATGAACTATGGTTTGGCAAGAAACCTAAGCTGTCATTTCTTAAAGTTTGAGGTTGCAATGCATATGTGAAAAAGTTTCAACCTGATAAGCTCAAACCCAAATCGGAGAAGTGTGTCTTCATAGGATACCCAAAAGAAAATGTTGGTTACACCTTCTATCACAGATCCGAAGGCAAGATATTCGGTGCTGAGAATGGATCCTTTCTAGAGAAGGAGTTTCTCTCGAAAGAAGTGAGTGGGAGGAAAGTAGAACTTGATGAGGTAACTGTACCTGCTCCCTTATTGGAAAGTAGTTCATCACAGAAATCTGTTCCTATGACTACTACACCAATTAGTGAGGAAGCTAATGATGATGATCATGTAACTTCAGATCAAGTTACTACCGAACCTTGTAGGTAAAACAGAGTGAGATCCACACCAGAGTGGTACGGTAATCCTACTCTGGAGGTCATGTTACTTGACCATGACGAACCTACGAACTATGAGGAAGCGATGATGAGCCCAGATTCCGCGAAATGGCTTGAGACCATGAAATCTGAGATGGGATCCATGTATGAGAACAAAGTGTGGACTTTGGTTGACTTGCTCGTTGATCGGCAAGCAATTGAGATTAAATGGATCTTCATGAGGAAGACGGACGCTGATAGTAGTGTTACTATCTACAAAGCTAGAATTGTCGCAAAAGGTTTTCGACAAGTTCAAGTTGTTGACTATGATGAGAGTTTCTCACTCGTATCTATGCTTAAGTCTATCCGAATCATGTTAGCAATTGCCACGTTTTATGAAATTTGGCAAATGGATAAACAAAACTACATTCCTTAATGGATTTATTAAAGAAGAGTTGTATATGATGCAACAAGAAAGTTTTGTCAATCCTAAAGGTGCTAACAAAATATGCAAGCTCCAGCGATCCATCTATGGACTGGTGCAAGCATCTCGGAGTTGGAATATATGCTTTGATAAGTTGATCAAAGCATATAGTTTTATACAGACTTGTGGTGAAGCCTGTATTTACAAGAAAGTGAGTGGGAGCACTACAACATTTCTGATAAGTATATGTGAATGACATATTGTTGATCGGAGATAATGTAGAATTATTTTGCAATGAATAAAGGAGTGTTTGAAAGGAGTTTTTCAAAGAAAGACCTCGATGAAGCTGCTTACATATTGAGCATCAAGATCTATAGAGATAGATCAAGACGCTTGATAAGTTTTTTCAATGAGTACATACCTTGACAAGATTTTGAAGTAGTTCAAAATGGAACAGTCAAAGAAAGAGTTCTTGTTTGTGTTACAAGGTGTGAAACTGAGTAAGACTCAAAGCCCGACCACGGCAGAAGATAGAAAGAGAATGGAAGTCATTCCCTATGCCTTGGCCATAGGTTGTATAAAATATGCCATGATGTGTACCAGATCTATTGTATACCCTACACTGTTTTTGGCAAGGGGTACAATAGTGATCTAGGAGTAGATCACTGGACATCGGTCAAAATTATCCTTAGTGGAATAAGGATATGTTTCTCGATTATGGAGGTGACAAAAAGGTTCGTCGTAAAGGGTTACGTCGATGCAAATTTTGACACTGATCCAGATGACTCTAAATCTTAATCTGGATACATATTGAAAGTGGGAGCAATTAGCTAGAGTAGCTCTGTGCAGAGCATTGTTGACATAGAAATTTGCAAAATACTTACGGATCTGAATGTGGCAGACCCGTTGACTAAACTTCTCTCACAAGCAAAACATGATCACACCTTAGTACTCTTTGGGTGTTAATCACATAGCGAGTGAACTAGATTATTGACTCTAGTAAACCCTTTGGGTGTTGGTCACATGTCGATGTGAACTATGGGTGTTAATAACATGGTGATGTGAACTATTGGTATTAAATCACATGGCGATGTGAACTAGATTATTGACTCTAGTGCAAGTGGGAGACTGAAGGAAATATGCCCTAGAGGCAATAATAAATTTATTATTTATTTCCTTATATCATGATAAATGTTTATTATTCATGCTAGAATTGTATTAACCGGAAACATAATACACGTGTGAATACATAGACAAACAGTATGTCACTAGTATGCCTCTACTTGACTAGCTCGTTGATCAAAGACATGAGTTGTCATTTGATTAACGGGATCACATCATTAGGAGAATGATGTGATTGACTTGACCAATTCCGTTAGCTTAGCACTTGATCGTTTAGTTTGTTGCTATTGCTTTCTTCATGACTTATACATGTTCCTATGACTATGAGATTATGCAACTCCCGTTTACCAGAGGAACACTTTGTGTGCTACCAAATGTCACAACGTAACTGGGTGATTATAAAGGTGCTCTACAGGTGTCTCCAAAGGTACTTGTTGGGTTGGTGTATTTGGAGATTAGGATTTGTCACTCCGATTGTCGGAGAGGTATCTCTGGGCCCTCTCGGTAATGCACATCACTTAAGCCTTGCAAGCATTGCAACTAATGAGTTAGTTGCAGGATGATGTATTACAGAACGAGTAAAGAGACTTCCCGGTAACGAGATTGAACTAGGTATTGAGATACCGGCGATCGAATCTCGGGCAAGTAACATACCGATGACAAAGGGAACAACGTATGTAGTTATGCGGTCTGACCGATAAAGATCTTCGTAGAATATGTGGGAGCCAATATGAGCATCCAGGTTCCTCTATTGGTTATTGACCGGAGACGTGTCTCGGTCATGTCTACATAGTTCTCGAACCCGTAGGGTCCGCACGCTTAAAGTTTGATGACAGTTATATTATGAGTTTATGTGTTTTGATGTACCGAAGGAGTTCGGAGTCCCGGATAAGATCGGGGACATGACGAGGAGTCTCGAAATGGTCGAGACGTAAAGATCGATATATTGGACGACTATATTCGGACATCAGAAAGGTTCCGAGTGATTCGGGTATTTTCGGGAGTACCGGGGAGTTACGGGAATTCGTATTGGGCCTTAATGGGCCATACAGGAAAGGAGAGAAAGGCCTCAAAGGGTGGCCGCACCCCTCCCCATGGGCTGGTCCGAATTGGACTAGGGAGGGGGGCGCCCCCTTCCTTCCTTCTCCTTTTCCCTTCCCTTTCCTTCTCTACTACTCCTACTACTTGGAAGGGATCCTAGTTCTACTAGGAAAGGGGGAATCCTACTCCCGGTGGGAGTAGGACTCCCCTAGGGTGCGCCATAGAGAGGGCTGGCCCCTCCCCTCCTCCACTCCTTTATATACGTGGCTAGGGGGCACCCCATAGACCCAACAATTGATCTCTTGATCTCTTAGCCGTGTGCGGTGTCCCCCTCCACCATAATCCACCTCGATCATATCGTAGCGGTGCTTAGGCGAAGCCCTGCATCGGTAGAACATCATCATCGTCACCATGCCGTCGTGCTGACGAAACTCTCCCTCAACACTCGACTAGATCGGAGTTCGAGGGACGTCATCGAGTTGAACGTGTGCAGAACTCGGAGGTGCCGTGCGTTCGGTACTTGATCGGTCAGATCGTGAAGACGTACGACTACATCAATCGCGGTGTGCTAACGCTTCCGCTTTCGGTCTACGAGGGTACGTGGACAACACTCTCCCCTCTCGTTGCTATGCATCACCATGATCTTGCGTGTGCGTAGGAAATTTTTGAAATTACTACGTTCCCCAACAGACTTCATCTGAACTGCGTTGTGACATTGCCCGATACAGAGGCGCCGCACACCCTCTATGCTTCACCGACGAGGTAATGGAGCACGAGTTCCCAAAAGGGTTTAAACCCGTAAACATTGAATCATATGATGAACGACTGACCCTGCTGTATGGATCAAAGATTTCCTTCTCCATATCCACATGACCCGCGGTGACGGTCTCCATGCCATCAAGTACCTCCCGCTAAAACTCAAGGGACCAGCACAACACTGGTTAAACAGCCTACCATAAAAGTCTATTGGTAGCTGGGAAGATTTGGAAGATGCCTTTAGAGACAACTTCCAAGGCACCTATGTGTCGGCTTCCAGATGCTGATTACCTTAGTCACATTGTCCAGCAACCCGGAGAGTCAACCCGGAAACTCTAGACCAGGTCCTTAATTAAAAAGAACCAAATTGTCGATTGTTCGGACGCCGAAGACCTTGCGGCCTTTAAACATAGTGTCCGTGATGAGTGGCTTGCCTGACACCTCGGCCAAGAAAAGCCAAAGTCTATGGCAGCCCTCACCACACTCATGACCCGCTTTTGCGCGGGAGAAGACAGCTTGCTTGCTCATAGAAGCAACAGCACCAGCGACCCTGGCACCTCCGAAGCCAGAGACGGCAAGCCACGATGCAAAAAACACAAGCTTCAAAGCAATAACGACGATACCGAAGAAAAGGCAGTCAATGCCGGATTCAGTGGCTCTAAACCCGGTCAGCGGAAGAAGCCATTCAAAGGAAACAAGGATGGTCCATCTAGTTTGTACAGAATACTCGATCGGCCCTGCCAGATTTATGGCACCCCTGACAAGCCTGCCAATCATACCAACGGAAATTCTTGGGTCTTCAAATAGGCCGGCAAGATAAATGCCGAACATAAGGGGAAAGGGCCGCCCTACGAGGACGATGATGAAGAGCCTCGCCCACCAAACACAGGGGGACAGAAGAAATTTCCCCCCGAGGTAAAAATGGTGAATATGATATATGCTACGCATATCCCCAAAAGGGAGCACAAGCGCGCACTAAGGGACGTCTACGCCATAGAGCCAGTTGCCCCAAAATTCAACCCATGGTCATTGTCGGTGTCAAAACCGGCGGATCTCGGGTAGGGGGTCCCGAACTATGCGTCTAGGTCGGATGGTAATAGGAGGCAAGGAACATGATGTTTTTACCCAGGTTCGGGCCCTCTTGATGGAGGTAAAACCCTACGTCCTGCTCGATTAATATTGATGATATGGGTAGTACAAGAGTAGATCTACCACGAGATCAAGGAGGCTAAACCCTAGAAGCTAGCCTATGGTATGATTGTTGTATGATGAAGTTGTCCTACGAACTAAAACCCTCCGATTTATATAGACACCGGAGAGGGTTAGGGTTACACAAAGTCGGTTACACAAAGTCGGTTACAATGGTGGGAGATCCAAATATCCGCATCGCCAAGCTTGCCTTCCACGCCAAGGAAAGTCCCATCCAGACACGGGACAAAGTCTTCAATCTTGTATCTTCATAGTCCTGGAGTCCGGCTGAAGGTATAGTCCGGCTACCCGGACACCCCCCAAGCCAGGACTCCCTCAGTAGCCCCCGAACCAGGCTTCAATGATGACGAGTCCGGCGCGCAGATTGTCTTCGGCATTGCAAGGCAGGTTCTTCTCCAAATTCCATGTACCTGTTGAATAATGTCCGATTTTCGTAATGTAGCGCACCTTGGCTTCCACGCCCAATAATGGCCGTCTTCCACGTGTCAAACGAATGCGAAAAGTTAGGGTGTTTTTACATTCACACCCCTAGCCGCATAAACGAGCCGCCTATTTAATGGGATGGGGATTCAGATCCAAACCACACCTTCTCCTCCCCGCGAGTAGTCATCAGAGCGCCTCCAGCAAAGGTCCATTCCAACATGGCCTGCCATCATAGCTCCTCCTCTCGCCCTTCCAGTCCTAAACCTGGAGACTGGGAGAGGTGCTCCATCCCGCACAGCGAGCTAGTGTCACTTCAGGCCAAGGGATTTCTCCCTCAGGCCTATATGGTCCCGGTCCGAGCCGGACTCGCCACCTATAATGGTGGAGAGCAAGCGGAGAGCACCCCCAATCCCTCCAAAGGGGAGCGGGTGTGCCTCGTCCCTTATCTAATAAGAAGACTTGGATTTCCAATTCATCCATTTCTCCGTGGGCTTCTGGAGTTCTACGGCCTCCAGCTGCACAATCTCACGCCCGCCTCTATATTGCATATCCGGGCTTCATCACCCTTTGCGAGCTATTCTTGGGTGTTGAGGCTCATTTCGCGCTGTGGAAGAGGTTATTCTGCTCGGTGCCCTGCTCTCAAGAGGGGTCTATATATCAAGCGGGCGGAGCCGAAGTGTGGCATATCGCCGGGACCGGATATCTATCCGGAACCCCAAAGAAGGCGCCCGAGGACTGGCCTTTGGAATGGTTTTATATAGATGATGTCCCGCTGCCGGATCCTATCCGGGTCGGTCTCCCCGAATTCAACAGTGCTCCCTTAAAGAAACGCCTAAGCTGGCGTCCGTGGAGCTCTCAGAGAGAAGGCGACAGGGATGTCCTTCACCTGATGGGTCGGATAAGACTATTGGCTCATTCCGGACTAACCATGATTGGAGTCATGGCCGCATGCATTATGCGGGGGGTGCAGCCGCTTCAATATAGAGGCCGCCCCATGTGGGATTTTAACGGGGAGGATGACGCCACCCGTTACGGTCGTAAGGGGCCAGCCTCAGCTGCCGCTCTAGTAAAGATCTTATCCTCTTTGTACAAGGGAGAAGAGGAGGAATTCCTCCGCTTCAACCCGGAGGGCAGATTTACTATGTACAACCCTCCAAGTTGGGTAAGTGGACAATTGTACTTGCCCATCCGTTTTATATTCCCATGATTAAATATGTAGTCTAACGATTTCAACGCAGGAACTGCGTCAGGAAGTAAAGGATATAAACAGCCGTCCCCCACAGCCCGAGGATCCAGAATGGTCCCTCGATCCGGACTCCGAGGAGGATCCGGACATATCGGTGGAGCCGATTGACGGGGTGTTTCATCAGCTAAGCAAGGACAATACCTTGGTGGCCATTACGGCTGATTACCCAGGGTTAATCCCGGCCTCCCAGGTAACAGAGAGCAGAGTCTCATCGCCTTGAGAAGGAATCCATTCTCACGCATTTCAGTTTTCCTGACAACGACCGTGTTTTGCAGGGGAGGTTTCCGAGGCGGGAGGCCGAACCTACGGCGGCTAGCCAACGAGGGGCCGCAGGGCCCCGTGGGGTAAAAAGGAATGTAGTCCGGACTGAGACACCGGCGCAAAGGTACAACGCACCCTCTTTTTCCCTGGTGTTATTCCTTCAGGGCATATTAACGTTCATGCTATCTTCAGGACAAAGAGACCTCACCGGACTATATCCGGAGGGGTTGCCAATCGCGCCTCCACCAGCCAGGCTCCAACGCCTGGCCCGGAAGCGGAAGCGAACACAAGGCGCGCACCGGACGCTCCTCCGACAGAGGATGCGGACAGGCTGTCTGCCACCAATTCCGAGGTGGAGAGTGCCATGAACCACAGGCATCGCCGGAAAGTTCTTCGCAACGCTTGTTTCTCCCAAGAGGCATTAGATGCCTTCAATTCGGGAGATGTGTACCTCCGTGCCGCTCAAAATGGTTTAGCCAGAGCCACAGAGCAATATGTAAAAGACATACGGGTAAGAAAATTTTGGTAAATATATATATACCAGTAGCCCCCGAGACTTGAAACAGTTAGAGTAACTGATTTAAGGATCATTTGTTATGCAGGTTCTTACAGAGAAGAATACCTTACTATCCCAGGAGCTGGAAGAGTGCAAAGCCCAACTAGAGGCCGCACTAGCCGTAGCAGGGGAGCCCAAAGACACCCCCTCTGGTAAGATACACTTTGAAAGATTAGTGTCTTGTGAAGTGTGGCGTGGGTGTAAATCTGACAAATCATATTGCAGATGGCACTGGACTCGATCCGGAGAGGCAACAACTCTTACGCCGGCTAAAGGCCGGTGAGAGTATGCTGACAAGGGTGAGGCAGGAGAAGAATGATCTTCAGCATGCCAACACCAAGCTGGACGTTGAACTTAAGGATGTTCGTGGCCAGCTATCGGACTCCACTAAGGAGAATCAGCGGCTTCGACGCGGCATATTTAGTAAGTGCTTAGGCGAATCTTTGAAAGAAAAGAGTTCGGCGAGGAAGTCGACTAACAGAGTAATATCTGTAGGTATGCTAACGGGTCGTCCTGCAGAGTAGATGCCCGGTTCTACGGGTGACCTTCTTCCCGAGCTCTCGCAACTGCACGAGCGAGTTCGGCAGGCGATGCGAGGCGTTGCCCAAGCCTTATGGCCTTCCCACTCTATGCCCGAGGGCCTTGGAGAGCTTTTGGAGAAGCTTAAGGGAGCTCGGCGGCGCTTCCGGTTGTGGAAGATATCGGCCTGCCGACAAGGTGCTAGGGAGCCTGGGCCATGGTGAAGATGCGGTACACGAAGTCTGACCCAAACCACATGGCCGAGGTCGGACCTGTGGGGCCTGACGGGAAGGAGATCCCTGTAAGCTTAGTGTAGGGCCAAGTAGAATTGGCCGCAAAGTATTCCTAGCAGGACTGTAAGTTAGACAGCCTATTAGATGGTATTGAAGAGGAATACAATCAGTCAGAGTGACTATGTAATTTTTAATTGACATGTGTAATGCCTTCTAGCCGGATTGTAGATCATTTGTCGTTGCCGACCTTTTCGCTTCAACCTCAGGACCTGACGATCTGGAGTGTGTCCGAATACCCTACCGGTTATGTAAGAACCGGGGTATGCATGGAGACCAGGCGTAGGGGTCACTAGTGCTTTATCAGACAAGTGCCTAACTAGTTATGTTATATTACATGGTTAGTAAGAAACATCTTCCAGAGAGAATAGTTCCGTTAGGGGTTCCTTTCTCTGGGAGGCATGCCCTAAAGTGCATGTCCGGACTGCAAACGCAGGAAAATCATCTGGGGGCATATATAATTAAGTAAAAAAGGTCATCTTTTAGTTCACCGACCGAATATTCCCTTAAGAACACTAGCTTTTGGCTTCACCCAGTCTGAGGTACACATCCGGCTGATCCGGCAGTAACAATCGCAGAGGTTCTCCCTTTACCACCTAGCCGAACAATCGGGAACATAGGGGTAAGCATAGGAGCCAGGCTACCCAGCTTGGCCAAAACTTAAGTCATATCGATGCATATAATGGTGAAGAAAAGGTACATGCAGAAGTTTGACACATGTGGTGGGCGTGAGGCCCGTATAAATAAGCTTCTGTTAAAGAAGCCCGCGGGTTTAGTGAGCGCGAGTAGCACGTCACTTGAGGAGCCTTTAAGGGCTATAAAAGAAAAAAAGGGGAAGGAGAGAAATGTAAGACAGAAAATGTAAAAAATGGACAGAGGAAGGAGACAAACACAGAGTCCGGCGCTAGGCATAGAATCTTTCGGAGACGGGCTGCGTTCCATGGGTTCGGCTCGAGTCGGTTATCCGACGCATCTCGCAGGCGGTATGCTCCACCAGTTAGGACTTGGTCGATTATGAAGGGACCTTCCCACTTGGGCTTCAGCTTGTCCTTTTTCTTGCCCGACAGGCGTAGAACTAATTCGCCAACGTTGTAGTTTTTGGCCCGCACTTCTCTGCTTTGATATCTTCGAGCCTGCTGTTGATAGAATGCGGAACGGGATTTCGCCACGTCGCGCTCCTCCTCTAAGGCGTCCAAACTGTCCTGCCGATCGAGCTCGGCTTCCCTTTCTTCGTACATGCGCACTCGAGGTTAGTCATGAATTATGTCGCAGGGCAAGACTGCCTCTGTGCCGTACACCATAAAAAATGGTGTGTATCCGGTGGTGCGATTTGGCGTGGTCCGCAGCCCCCAGAGTACGAAGTCAAGCTCCTCTACCTAGTGCGTGTTAGATTCCTTGAGGGACCGCACTAATCTGGGTTTGATGCCGCTCATGATGAGGCCATTTGCACATTCGACCTGACCGTTAGTTTGTGGGTGATAGACGGAAGCATAATCGAGCTTGATGCCCATGTTTTTGCACCAGAGTTTTACCTCATCGGCCGTAAAGTTCGTGCCGTTATCGGTGATGATGCTGTGGGGGACGCCATAATGGTGTACGACCCCGGATATAAAGTCTATCACAGGTCCGGATTCGGCCGTCTTAACAGGCTTAGCTTCTATCCATTTGGTGAACTTATCCACCATGACCAGTAAGTATTTTTTCTTTTGGGTTCCGCCTTTAAGGGGTCCCACCATGTCAAGCCCCCAGACCACGAAAGGCCAAGTGATGGGGATAGTTTGGAGGGCGGTGGGTGGCACATGGCTTTGGTTTGCAAAAAGCTGGCAACCGTCGCATCGTTGGACCAAGTCCTGAGCGTCCGCCCGGGCCGTCGGCCAATAAAAGCCTGTATGGAAAGCCTTGCTTACAAGGGACCTGGCTGCGGCGTGATGGCCACCGAGTCCGGCATGAATTTCAGTCAGCAGGTTCCGCCCTTCCTCTTCGGAGATGCACCTTTGAAGGACTCCGTAGTGCTTTTCTTATAAAGTTCTCCCTCATGGACTTTATAGGCTTTAGATCGCCGCACTATACAGCGTGCCTCGTTTTGGTCCTCTCGGAGTTCCTGCCTAGTAAGGTAGGCTAGGAATGGTTCTGTCCACGGGGCGATAACGACCATTAGTACGTGGGCTGAGGTTGTGATTTCATTGGCAGAGCCTCCGATTATGTCAGATTGTTCAGCGTCGGACAGTGCGGTTGGGTCAGGGCTAATATTTCCATGTTCCCCTTCCCATACTACGGATGGCTTGAACAGCTTTTCCAGGAAGATGTTGGGGGGGGGGGGACCGCATCGCATTTTGCGCCGATGCGTGCCAGGACGTCTGCCGCCTGATTGTTTTATCGGGCTATATGGTGAAATTCGAGCCCCTCAAACCAAGCTGACATTTTGAGGATGGCGTTGCGGTAAGCTGCCATTTTTGGATCCTTGGCATCGAAGTCTCCATTTATTTGGGATATCGCGAGGTTCGAATCCCCGCGCACCTCTAGGCATTGAATGCCCATGGATACTGCCATCCGGAGACCATGTAAAAGGGCCTCATATTCGGCTGCATTGTTGGAGTCCGCGTACATAATCTGGAGTACATATTGAACTGTGTCTCCTGTGGAGGACGTCAAAACAACGCCGGCCCCTAGTCCGGCCAACATTTTGGAACCATCGAAGTGCATGATCCAGTTTGAATATGTGCCGTACTCTTTAGGGAGTTCGGCCTCCGTCCATTCTACGACGAAGTCGGCCAAAACTTGCGACTTGATAGCTCGCCGTGGCCTATAAGTTATGTCAAACGGGAGGAGCTCGATGGCCCATTTTGCAATCCGGCCCGTTGCGTCACGGTTGTTTATAATATCGTTGAGTGGTACTTCCGATGCTACTATGATTGAACACTCTTGAAAGTAGTGTTGTAGCTTCCGGGATGCCATGAATACCGCATATGCAATTTTTTGATAATGTGGGTACCGTGATTTGCATGGGGTGAGGACCGTGGACACATAGTAAACCGGATTTTGAAGGGGGAATTTGTGTCCGTCCGTTTCCCGCTCGACGACGAGTACTGCGCTGACAACTTGATGGGTTGCTGCAATGTACAATAGCATTGGTTCGCCGATGTTTGGCGCGGCCAGGACAGGGTTTGTGGCCAATATGGCTTTTATTTCCTCGAGTCCGGCCGTGGCGGCATCCGTCCACTTGAAGTGTTCGGTGCGCCGAGGAGGCGGTAGAGGGGTAGCGCCTTTTCTCCCAAACGGGAGATAAAGCGGCTTAGAGCCGCCACGCATCTGGTTAATTTTTGTATTTGTTTGAGGTCCTTTGGGATATCCAATTGTGACAAAGCTCGGATCTTGGCTGGATTTGCTTCGATCCCTCTACCGGATACAATGAAGCCCAAGAGCTTTCCGGCTGGAACATCGAAAACGCATTTTTCCGGATTTAGCTTGATGTCATATGCTCAGAGGTTGTCAAATGTAAGCCTCAAGTCGTCTACTAGAGATTCGACATGTCTTGTTTTTACGACCACATCATCCACGTATGCCTCTACTGTTTTGCCGATCTGGTTTGCCAGACATGTCTGAATCATGCGCTGATAAGTTGCGCCCGCGTTTTTGAGCCCGAAAGGCATTCTGTTGAAGCAGAATGGGCCGTATGGGGTGACGAATGCCGTTGCGGCTTGGTCTGACTCGGCCATCTTGATTTGATGGTAACCGGAGTATGTGTCGAGGAAGCACAACGAATCGTGTCCTGAAGTGGCGTCGATAATTTGATCGATGCGGGGGAGGGGGAAGGGATCCTTTGGGCAAGCCTTGTTAAGGTCTTTGAAGTAAACGCATAGGTGCCAGGATTTGTCCTTCTTTGGTACCATCACCAAGTTTTCTAGCCAGTCCGGATGTTTTATGTCTCTGATGAATCCGGCCTCCAATAGTTTGGCTAGCTCCTCTCCCATTGCCTGTCTCTTGGGCTCAGAGAAACGCCGAAGGGCTTGTTTGATAGGTTTGAATCCTTTTAGGATATTTAAGCTGTGTTCAGCCAGCCTGCGTGGGATTCCTGGCATGTCTGAAGGGTGCCAGGCAAAAATGTCCCAGTTCTCCCGTAGGAATTCTCGCAGTGCGGCGTCTACATCAGGGTTTAATCGTGCCCCGATGGAAGCTGTTTTATTGGGGTCCGTTGGATGGACCTGGAATTTGACTATTTCATCCGCTGGTTTAAAGGAGGTGGACTTGGATCTTTTGTCGAGTATCACATCGTCCCTGTTTACCGTGGAGCGCAGCGTAGTCAGTTCCTCAGCCGCTAGGGCTTCAGACAGTGCCTCAAGGGCCAATGCGGCTGTCTTGTTTTTGGCGCGGAGTGCTATGTCCGGATCACTAGCGAGAGTGATGATTCCATTCGGCTCGGGCATCTTGAGCTTCATGTACCCGTAATGGGGTATTGCTTGGAAGATTGTAAACGCTTCCCGCCCCAGCAAAGCGTGGTGTCCGCTACTGAACGGGGCCACTTGGAATGTGACCTCTTCGGACCTATAATTATCTGGCGTGCCGAACACCACATCTAGTGTGATTTTTCCTGTACAACGCGCTTCCTGACTAGGGATTATTCCTCTAAAGGTTGTGCTGCTTCGCTCAATGCGGTTCTAGTCTATTTCCATTTTTTGAAGGGTTTCCTCATAAATGAGGTTCAATCCGCTGCCTCCGTCCATGAGTACCTTGGTGAGGCGAAAGCCGTCCACTATAAGACTGAGTACCAATGCGGCTGGTGCTCGAGCTGTTCGGAATTTAGGTTCATCACTGGCATTAAAAGTAATAGCCGTGTCACTCCATGGGTTTATTGTTGCTACTTGATAGACTTCGGCGAGGCTGCGGAGTGTTCTTTTTCGCATATTATGTGATGCGAAAGTATCGAAGACTGTTAAGACTGTACTGGAGTCCCTGAGGTGGCTTTCTGCTGCCTCCGGAATTAGGAGATCTTCGCCCCTTTTGGCCACCTACCAGAGTATCCAGCATGCTCTAAGGCTATGAGTTGGTGTGGCGTCCTCTGTACTATGAATTTTACAGGGTCCATTAAGCCATCCCTCCAGTACGGTTCCATGCCCTGTAGAGGGTTTTGGTTTTTTGGTTTTTAACCCGGGTGTCTGATGATAATGCACCCTTTTATTTCAGACGAGGTTTCTATTCAGGGCCGGATTGTCCCAAAACTTAGTTTCGGTTTTCCGGGCGCTTTCCATCACACAGTACTTTTGTACTATGGTTGCCAAGTCAGCGAAGCGTGTAAGATCATGACGACCTGTGGCGTTGAGGATTCCCTTGTCCGTGCAATTATTGCAGAAGATTGAGATTGCGTCTTCTTCACGGCAGTCCTTTATCTTGTTCATAACTAGGAGGAACCTTGCCCAGTAATGATGTACTGTTTCTTCGGGCTTTTGCCTGATTTGGGATAGATCGCTTATGTTCGGGTGGGTGGGTGGAATTAAATCTGGAACTTCACCCAATCTAAGACTCAGAGGCAAAGGAGTTTCCGAACTCTGAAGTTTGGATTCTTGGATGTTGTCCAGTGAATCTAGCCCATTGCCTGATTCTAAGTTCAGGTCTTGAGTTAGATCCTCCCCTCCACGGGTATCCGGCTTGGAGGGATCGGGAATCCGGACGTAGCTAGTCCTTAAGATAGATGAAGAGTCGTCGCACTGTGCCTCTACCACGGCAACGTGATGGGTGACTTGGGGAGAATTAATTTCTCTTAGATCGGGTTTAAGCCCAACCTGGTCATAATCCATAGTGACCCCCAAGGCGGCGATGCGATCCAAGAGCTCGTTTACGGAAGAGAGCTCCATTGGATCTAACTGCTCGACGAGTTCCGAGCTGACGTGAAGATTGCTTTTGATGACCCGAGAGGTCACCGTCGGCGCAACAGCCGAACAGGCGGTCATGAGAAAACCGCCTAGCCGGAGAGTTTGGCCAACAGCCAAGGCTCCCTTAGTAATGGCGCCGTCTTTAAAGACGGGAAGAGGCATCCTTCCTGATTGCGATGGCACAGAGGAACTCTCAATGAAAGCACCAATGTCGGTGTCAAAACCGGCGGATCTCGGGTAGGGGGTCCCGAACTGTGCGTCTAGGTCGGATGGTAACAGGAGGCAAGGAACACGATGTTTTTACCCAGGTTCGGGCCCTCTTGATGGAGGTAAAACCCTACGTCCTGCTCTATTAATATTGATGATATGGGTAGTACAAGAGTAGATCTACCACGAGATCAAGGAGGCTAAACCCTAGAAGCTAGCCTATGGTATGATTGTTGTATGATGAAGTTGTCCTACGGACTAAAACCCTCCGGTTTATATAGACACCGGAGAGGGTTAGGGTTACACAAAGTCGGTTACAATGGTAGTACAAGAGTAGATCTACCACGAGATCAAGGAGCCTAAACCCTAGAAGCTTGCCTTCCATGCCAAGGAAAGTCCCATCTAGACACGGGACGAAGTCTTCAATCTTGTATCTTCATAGTCCTGGAGTCCGGCTACCCGGACACCCCCCAATCTAGGACTCCCTCAGTCATCTTGTTTGATCACTTTCAATTGCAGGGACCACCCGACCAGTATCCGTCATGGAGGTTCAACAGCATTGGTTCTCGACCCAATTATCGACGGATTCCATCTCACGCACGTCCTCATGGACGGTGGTAGCATCCTTAATCTGCTTTATCAGGACACCGCCACAAGATGGGCATCGATTCATCAAGAATCAAGCCCACTAAAACTACCTTTAAAGGAGTAATACCCGGCGTAGAGGCCTGTTGCACAGGGTCCATAACACCGGAGGTAGTCTTCCGTTCGACGGACAATTTCCGTAGCGAAGACTTGATCTTTGATATCAACCCTTTCTGCAGTGGCTATCATGCACTGCTCGGGAGAACCGCTGTAAGTGCATCTACTGCCACCCCTAGTTGGTTTTGGAGTATTGACGACAAACCTAGTTGAGGGACTAATGTGTTTGTGAGAATTGCTGGATAACACAGGTAGAAGTCCCTCATTGATTCGGTTTTCCTACCAGAGATGACCCCTAAAAATGTATGAAGACATTGAAGTCAAAGGTGGTATGTGAAGATATTCACATTGAATACTATGACAAGAGAAGACATCGCATGAAGACTATGGAGCTCGAAGACTTAGATCTTTCGTAGTTCTTTTTCTTCTTTGTTAAGTCATAGGAACCACCGTACTGTTAAGTGGGGTCCAAGAAAACCAGTAAGAATGATTGAAGTGATGCTTAACCAAAATCCTATGTCTTCGAGTGAAGACTATGAGAGCGAATCTTGTCCGGAGTTGGACAAGTCAGCTTTGCTTGTAGCCCAAGTAAAGTTGTCGTGTGTGTTTGAAATCTGACCGTTGGAACACGTGTCAGTTCCTTAGTGACCCAGGGTCATTTCGGACAAATCAGGTCGGGTTGCCTAGTGGCTATAAATAGCCCACCCCCTACAACCATAAACGGTTGGCTGCTCAGAGTTAAAGTATGGCTGTTGTCGTTTGAGAGCAACCCACCTCGAAGCCTTTGAGAGAGAATTCCTTGCGAGGATAAAGTCCTAACCACCCAGAGCCAAAGAGTGTTAGGCATCACTTAAGTCGTTCTGTCTATGTGATCTGAAGACTTATTACACTTGAGGACTGTGAATCCTCTAGCCGGTTAGGCCTCGCGTTCTGAGCATCCAAGAGTCATTGTGGATCACCGGTGAACGAAGTCTGTGAAGGTTTGGGAGTCTACCTTGAAGACTTACCAGAGTGATTGGGCGAGGTCTACGTGACTTTAGCTCAAGGGGAATACGGTGAGGACTAAGGGTTCTGAGCTGCGTGTTCAGGACTGGGTGTCCAGGACTGTGTGTCCTCATGTTTAAATACCTAGCCGCCCTAACCAGACGTACAGTTGTCACAGCAACTGGAACTGGTCCAACAAATCATTATCTTCAACGAGTCACTGGTTTCATCCTCCCCTTCCCTTTACTTACTGTTGGTCCTTGTGAAGTCATTGCATGATTGCATTATCTTTTGTCTTCACTGAGTGACTGCTTGTTCTGATTGGCTTCACAATATCTTCCTACCTGATCCTTACTACCTAGCTGCTATTAGTCATTGTGCTTTCACTTCGTTGATTACCTGACTAAGGTTTGCCTAGTGTAGTCTAGCTTCCGCTGCGTGGTAATAGGTTTACTTCTATTGTTTGTCTTCGAAACTTCCATGTTTTGAAGACTTTCTTAAAAATCGCCTATTCACCCCCCTCTAGTTGATCACTAGCACTTTCAATTGGTATTAGAGCAAGGTACTCCCTTGTTCTGTGTGATTCGGTTTAACCACCTGGAGTTTTAGCTATGTCGACTGCAGGGATAATTAAAGTCTCCGCTGCGTGCCCCGTCTTTGATGGAACTGAATATCCCTACTGGAAGAATAAGATGCGCATGCATCTTGAAGCCATTGATGTCGACCTATGGTATGTCGTCAAGAAAGGCGTTCCCAAGACTGGAGAAGGTGTCACTGCTGCTGATGTCAAGAAGTTCGTTCAACTGGATTCTACTGCCAAGAATATCATCTGTGGTCATCTGACCAAAGGACAGTATGGCCGTGTGAGTGTGTTGGAGACTTCCAAGCTAGTCTGGGACTGGCTCTCCAAGGTCAACGAAGGTGTCTCCACCCAGAGAGATCAGAGAATCAGTGTCCTTCGCAACCTCTTCAACCGCTTCAAGAGAAATGACAATGAGAATGTCCAGCTCACGTTTGATCGACTCACTAACATCACAAATGAGCTTCAAGCCCTCGGCGCCACTGAGATCACCAAGCATGAAGTCGTCAAGACACTCCTGAGATCACTTGACAGTTCGTTTGACACCCTAGCCCTGATGATTCAAGAACGCCCTGATTTCAAGACACTCGATCCGTCCGACATACTTGAGAGGCTCAACACACACGAGTTTCAGCTTTTTGAGAAAAGAGACATTTACGACCCCAGCTATGGGCGAACTCGTGCCTTGAAGGCAAAAGCTGTCTCCTCATCCGAAGAAGAATCTGACAGCAGTTTTGATGATCCTGAAGACATTGGAAAGGAACTTGCTATGCTTGTGAAGAAGTTCCAAAAATTCACCAAGAAGAAAGGGTTCAGAAAGTCTTCACGATCAAGCTCAAGGAATGATGAAGCATCTGCTCATGACTACAAAAAGAGAACATGTCACAAGTGCAAGAAGCCTGGCCACTACATCTCTGAGTGTCCACAGTGGGACAATGAGAAGAAGAAGAAGAAGAAGAAGAAGAAGAAGAAGAAGAGCAAGGAGTATGACTCTGACGACAAGAAGAAGAAGAAATACTCAAAGTCTTCTTCCAAGTCTTCCTCAAAGTCTTCATCACACAAGAAGAGCTCATCTGGCAAGGCGCGTGCGTTTGTTGGCAAGGAAATCGATTCTGAGGAGGAGTCTGCTTCTGAGGAGGCGGAGGTGGAGTCTGAGGAGGAGTCCGATTCTGGCGTTGCGAGTCTGGCTACAGCATACGTTGCCAAGTCCATCTTCAACACTGAAGACAATGACTTCATCACCGACACCGATGCAAATGACAAGGACTACTCCGCTCCTTCCTACTGCTTCATGGCATGTGGTGCCAAGGTAAACACACGCACTACTCACTATCAAACATCTAGTGACGATGAATCTGATTGTGATTCCAAACCTAGCTACAAAACACTTGCTAAAATTGCAACTGAACAACAGAAAGCTATGGAACACATTCGAAAACTGTTAGACAAAAGCGATGATCTGTTAGACGCTGAAATGACTCGATCTCAGTCCTTAATTAAAGACATAAAAAATCTTCACGTTAAGTATGAGGAACTTGAAAGTCGTCATGAAACGCTCTCAACAACTCATGAAAGGCTGTCCTACGATTATCTTCAAAGGAAGCAAGACCTTGAGAAATTGAGAGCGGCTCATGAAGATCTTCAAAAGGAAAACGAGTCACTTCGCGCCAAACAGATCAGTTCAGCTCAGGAAGGATTTGAACCACCATGTCTTAAGTGCATTGAGCGTGATAACGCTACTTCTGTTGCTGAATGTTCTACTGCTGCTACTGTTGCAATATCTTCACCTATCGATGTGATAACTAACCCCTCTGCTGAGGATACCACTGCCATTGCTGATGAGAATGCTAGGTTGAAGACACTTCTTGAAACAGGGATGTACAAAAGTCTCAAAGGGCATCAGACACTATGTGATGTCCTCAAAAGGCAGATTCTGAACTGAAACCCTAGGAAAGAGGGTGTTGGGTTCGAAAGGAAAATGAATGCCGATGGCTCTTACTGGAAACCTGAGCAGTACCCCAAAACCATGTGCGTTGCTGCAAAGGAACCTTCAGCGGATCCATCCACCCTATCTGGCTTCACTTGTGCAAATCCCATTATTATTGATGAATCCTTTGATGCAAACTACAGACTGTTTAAGAATCAAAATGGTGAAGTGTTTGCCAGGTATATTGGTACTAACTGCAGGAATGGACCGCCTATGAAGAAGATCTGGGTGCCGAAAAGGTGTTTGGAGAATCTTCCTGTGAATGTCATCATGACACCACAGGTGAAGAAGACAAACCCCAGACCATAGACTTCATACGGTCCAAAGGCTTCATACAGATAGAGGACTCACTTGAGTCGCACTAACGCAAATGTTTTGCAGGGATGCCATACTCAGGCCTATGAATATGAGCGTGGTTCATCAAACTGCCATGTTCATAAGACCAAGAACTATTCTACTTATTCTTATGAGTACTATTGTCCACCTGCAAGACTTTTTGCTAGGGCTCCAAAGCCAAAGTTCTCAAATGCTGCACTTAGACTCATTGCTTCGAAGCCACCCTTGAAGATGTGGGTGGCTAAGAAAGCTTAACTCTCTTTTGCAGGGAAAGGTCTCCAGCCGAAAACCAAAATCGTCTGACGCTATTGCTGGGGACCTTAAACATCTTGTAGGGTGCAAGATCAAATGCCCAAATGGTCTTATTATGTACTTTGTTCCTGAATCGCTTGCTACTCGCCCTATCAGTCCAAATCTCGATCTAAGCTTTCATAACCCAGTGGTTCGTCAAATGTTTTTGCTTCACAACTCTCTTCGTGAAGCCTATCCCCCTAACTGCACTGTAGGGTACGACACCAGCAGCTTCAGAATGGATTATTGATAGCGGGTGTACCAATCACATGACTGGCAAGAGAAGCCTTCTTATGGACTCAACCTTATGTCCATCCGACAAAAGTCACATCACATTTGCTGACACTGGTAAAACTAAGGTATTGGGTCTAGGTAGAGTTGCAATCTCAAAGGATCAACACATGGATAAAGTCATGCTTGTTGAATCCCTTGGTTTCAACTTAATGTCTGTCTCAATGCTTTGCGATTTAAACATGATTGTGATGTTTGGAAAATATCGTTGCCTTGTTCTAATGGAATCTGACAAGTCTCTAGTGTTTGAAGGGTATCGGAAAGATGATTTGTACGTGGTAGATTTCTCAGCAGAACCACAGCTTGCCGTATGTCTTCTAGCAAAAGCTTTAGAATGCTGGCTCTGGCATCGGAGGCTAGGGCATGCTGGCATGAGGAACCTGCACACCCTTGCAAAGAAGAAGCATGTCATAGGCATCGAGGGCGTCAAGTTCAAGAAAGATCACTTATGCGGTGCCTGTGAAGCAGGAAAGATGACGAGGGCCAAGCATCCCTCGAAGACAATCATGACAACGACTCGACCCTTCGAACTGCTCCACATGGATCTTTTCAGTCCCACTCATTACTCAACTCTTACTACTACTGCTTGTCTCTATGGCTTTGTCATTGTTGATGATTATTCTAGATATACTTGGGTGCATATAATCCTCTACAAGACTGAAGTGCAGGATGTCTTCAGACGCTTCGCCAATCGAGCGATGAACAACTATGGCGCCAAGATAAAATACATCGGAAGTGACAATGGCACTGAATTCAAGAACACTGGCCTGGATACATATCTTGATACTTTGGGCATCACACATGAATTCTCAGCTCCATACACGCCATAGTAGAATGGCGTCGTCGAATGCAACAACAGAACACTTATTGAGATGGCCCGAACGATGCTTGATGAATACAAGACTCCAAGAAAGTTCTGGCCTGAAGCCATTGATACTGCATGCCATACAATCAACCGTGTTTATCTTCACAAGCTTCTGAACAAGACATCTTATGAGCTCCTTACTTGCAAGAAGCCAAATGTCAGTTACTTCAGAGTATTTGGCGCCAGGTGCTGGATCAAGGATCCACATCACGCTTCAAAATTTGCACCAAAAGCACATGAGGGTTTTATGCTTGGACATGGAAAGGATTCGCACTCCTACAGAGTCTTCAATCTCTTTCATTATAAAGTGGTTGAAACAGTGGATGTGCGGTTTGATGAGACTAACGGCTCACAAAGAGAGCACCTGCCAAATGTGCTAGATGAAGTTCCATCCAGTGAATGAATCAAACTCATGGGAACTGGAGAAATCATACCTTCTGAAGCTCAACCTGAAGAGGAACTTATCATCTCCGCACCTGATCAACCTGAAGACAATGCTCAGCCTGAAGCCAATCCCTCTAACAATGACAATGATCAGCAAGAGCAAAATCTTCGTCCTATACATCCTCGTGTTGCAAATGAAGTGCAGATTGAGAGAATAATTGATAGCATCAATGCACCAGGTCCACTCACTCGTTCAAGGGCAACACAGCTAGCAAATTTTTGTGGACACTTCGCATTCGTCTCAAGAACAGAACCCAAGAAAGTTGAAGAAGCCTTCATGGAACCTGAATGGATTCAAGCTATGCAAGAAGAGCTTCAACAGTTTGAGCTGAATAATGTATGGGAACTGGTTAAGTGTCCTGATCCTCGGAAGCACAATATAATAGGCACCAAATGGATATATCGCAACAAGCAAGATGAGCATGGTCAAGTTGTCAGAAACAAAGCTCGTCTCGTTGCTCAAGGATACACTCAAGTTGAAGGGATTGACTTTGATGAAACATTTGCTCCCGTGGCTAGACTTGAAGCTATCCGCATACTGCTGGCCTATGCAAATCATCATAATATTCTCTTGTATCAAATGGATGTGAAGAGTGCCTTTCTCAATGGCAAGATTGAAGAAGAGGTGTATGTTGCACAACCGCCTGGTTTTGAAGATCCAAAACATTCTGACATGGTGTACAAGCTCAACAAGGCACTGTATGGCCTCAAACAAGCCCCTCGGGCTTGGTATGACACACTCAAAGACTTCCTGAAGAGCAAAGGCTTCAAATCTGGTTCCCTTGACCCCACTCTCTTCACGAAGACATATGATGGTGAACTGTTTGTGTGCCAAATATATGTGGATGACATTATCTTTGGCTGCACCAATCAGAAATACAGTGAAGAGTTTGGATATATGATGCAAGAGCAATATCAGATGTCCATGATGGGTGAGCTAAAGTTCTTCCTTGGTCTTCAAATACGTCAGCAACGCAACGGCATCTTTATATCTCAAGAGAAGTATCTCAAAGATTTCCTGAAGAAGTTTGGTATGCAAGACTGCAAAGGCTTCACGACGCCAATGCCAGCCAAACATCATCTGGGTCCCGACGACAATGGTAAAGAGTTCGATCAAAAGGTATACCGCTCCATGATTGGTTCTTTACTTTATCTATGTGCATCTAGGCCAGATATTATGCTTAGTGTTTGCATGTGTGCTCAATTCCAAGCGGCACCAAAGGAATCGCATCATTAGCTGTGAAGCGAATTATTCAATATTTGGCTTACACCCCAACTCTAGGATTATGGTATCCAAAGGGCTTAGAGTTTGATCTGGTTGGATTCTCGGATGCTGATTATGCTGGTGACAAGGTGGATCGCAAGTCTACATCAGGCACATGTCATTTTCTGGGACGATCACTTGTATGTTGGTCTTCAAAGAAGCAGAACTGTGTATCTCTCTCCACTGCTGAATCTGAATACATTGCTGCTGGATCTTGCTGCGCTCAGCTTCTGTGGATGAAGCAAACACTCAAAGACTATGGCATTCATCTGAAGCAAGTGCCATTCTACTGCGACAACGAAAGTGCCATCAAGATTGCCAACAACCCAGTTCAGCACTCGAAGACAAAGCACATTGAAATTCGTCATCACTTTCTCAGAGATCATGTTGTGAAGGAAGATATTGATATCATACAAGTCAACACTGAAGAGCAATTGGTAGATATCTTCACCGAGCCCTTGGATGAGGAGAGATCTTGCAAGTTACGGTGTGAGCTAAATATCTTGGAATCCTCAAATGTCCTGTGATCAGGCACACATCCTAACACTTATGCATATTGATGACTTAGATGTGCAACACACGAAGTAAAGTATATCTTCAATCAATGAAGACATACATTCTAAGTGTGAATACATTAATGTGGAATTTGACTTCAGAGCTCCACGATAATTGTGCGCCGTGTCTGGGTCTAATACTTCCTATACGGTGGGTAACGCCACCACCAAATTCTTCTGTTTGAAGTGTTTTACCCACGGCGTTACATTTGATATGTCTTCACATTTGGTTTGGCTTCAATCTCGACATGTCTTCATGATTATCTTCACTACGCTGATTATATATATATACAAGTGTTCTGTCCTCTACAGCATTCACTTATAGCTATGTCTTCTTGTTGAATCTTTTGAACTAAGTGAATGTGATCGGACCCTAACCTCTCTATGCTTTCTATCTCAAACTCTATCTCTCCAAATCATATGCATTCTATTGAAACTGTCGAATGTCTTCTCTGCGTCCTTGTCAGCAGAAGATACAGAGACAAACATTAAGTCCGTTTTCAATGCTAATTCCTTCACCTGAAACCCGGAGAAGTGGGAACGACCACCCGACAATCCAGGCATGCGTGGGACGTGGAACAACCTCCGATATGCTGCATGATGGCCACGTGTTCCTCAGATGTGAATTGCCAGGGGCACCTGTGTAATAACACTGAGCCGTCCCTGTCCCTATAAATACACGCCTCACCTCAGTCATTATCCTTTCTTCCACTCTCGCATAAACCCTAGCGCCACCGCTAGCCCTCGACGACGCCCACGACGAAGCGCTTAGCTGCCGCAACCTCTCCGGCGCCGTCTTCACGCCGACCGCGGACATCGCCTTCTCCGACGTCGCCGTAGGTGTTCTCTGTCGCCAAGTTAGGGCACGGACGATCAAACTGCTCGGCCTCCTCTTCCACTCCGTCTAGCAGTTCTTCGAGTGGTAAATAAAACTTCCTTTTTACGGCCCCTTTGATCCTATAGATTCGTCACCTTCTACCACAAGCAGTTTCTGTTCACACAAGTTGGATCTATTTCATATTGCATCTCATAATATGCCTAGTATATTCACTTATGCTTCACAAAGTAGTTAGATTCCTCACTTGTATTGATCCGTGGATTCGTACAAATCTGGAACCAACTCCTTATCTATGAGTGAATGTCTTCGCACGATGAGGTCAATGTCTTCTAAACTGATTTATCTTCAAAATCTTCTGAGAATGCATATGACCTCTTCCCCTTCCCTCGCACCTTAATGCTGTCACAGGTACATGTCCGTGGGAGAATCCCTTGGTTCTCATAGTTTGCATTCATTTGCAGAATTCTTACAGCATCATATAAATTCTCCCAAAGCTAGTTTCTATTTGTCCAGCAAGTGAAAGCCTTTGAAGCCATTCATTTTAAAGTTCATGGCTGCAGAGAAATCAGCAAGGAAGGGTGGCAGAAAGCGTCGAGGAGAAACATCAAGAGATCTGCCCGATGACCTCTTAGAGCTGTACAAGACAGATCCTGAAGAGGATTACAATCAGCGCAAGACACGAATCCAATGGATTCGATGATATTGGGCAGAACAATGGTTCAAGTACAGGTTTGTGACAAAGGAATATGCTGAGAAGAATGCTATCAAGCGACCATGGGGCGATATCCTATACAGAAATCTTCAACCCAGGTCCAGAGATGAAGCCATTGAACAAGGCTTCTATCCCTGCATGGTCCGTGGACCACAGCCTGCGGATGCTGACCCATCGTCGCTGCTATGGTGTCGTGACGACAATCTGTTCAAGCGCAACTTCCATTTTGCCCAGAATTCGACGAAGCAGAACAAGAAGTCATTGGGACTAGACTTCAACCCTGGTCCCTCTGCTCCCCGTGCTGATGGCGCCCGCGAAGCTGAACCCAATCTTGTTGGGCCCTTCTACAACCTGGAAGGTCTCATCACTCATATCGTGGTTCAAGGGACAGCCGTGGATGAGCCTGCAGATGACGCGGAATCTGATGAAGCGCCTGCAGCGCCGAAGCCAAAGAAACTAAAGCAGCCTAAAGCTTCAAAGCCTGCCTCAGCACCAAAAATCTCACGGGCGAAGCCACTCGCTACTGCACCTCCTGAAGACAGTGTGCAGTCTGAAGATCTGTCACGCATCTCCAAGCCCCAGAAAGTCAAGATGCCTCTGTCACACACCAGCCAAGAACTGACTGCTGCTGCTATTCTGCGCAACGATGCCATTGATCTGTCCAGTGATGAAGATCTTGCAGATGACGCTCTTGAGCAACTAATACAGAGCAAAGAAGAAGCAAAAATCTTCAACAATTTGCCTCTCTTTGACGTGGCAATCATCCAGGACTTCATCGATGAGTGGTTTGACACGCCCAACCTCAGCTTTGAAGATCTGCAACTTCCCATTGGCCTCAGTGTTGCCTTCCATGGCGCCATTGCTTCAGAGTTAGCTATAGCCCAGCGCATCGTTGAACTGAAGCAGAAGATTGATTTTGAGAAAGCTCGGTTCAAGAAGCATATGGCCAAGCTCAGCGTGCAAGTGGTCAAGAACTTCAGGATCATGTTGCACGAGCTCAAAGAAGCCTTCCTCAAGAAGCATGAAGAAGCTCAAGGTTCTCGTGAGCGCATGAAGAGCCTGGCTGACAAGTGTGTGCAAGACTACAATGAGGCTGAGAAGCGCAAGGCCCTTGGGCGTCCTGGCATCGACCCCAGGATGGCTGCAAAGCAGAAGAAGAAGAAGCCCGCAATGGCCGAACCCGACGCACCAAGGCAGGAAGCACATCCCATTGTCTTCCCAACCAGCATGACTGGCTCGAAGCCAAAAGTCAGGTCTACCGCTTCAAAACTGAAGAAGATGAGGACTGCTGAGGCTGAAGCCAGAAAGAGGAAACATCCTGAAGCCTCTGCTGCTGCTCCCTCCAAGAAGAAGCGGAAGACCAAGAAGGAACGGGCTGCTCCCACAGAGCCCCTGGTTGTTGAACCTATCTCCATGGTTCGCCCTGCCACTGAACATCAAGAGCGCCAACTGACTGTCCATGAGCCTGCTTTCACAGAGGCTCATGAAGCTGAAGACATTCCAGCAGCCGATCCCACCGCAGCTGAAGACATTTGTCACCATGACCATGTTGAAGATGATGTAGTTCTTCCTTAGATCGAGCACCAACAGGTATCATCGCCTGTGCTTACGCACAGCGAACTCATCAGCATTGCTCATCCTCTGACGCCAACTGCTCAGGATGCATCATGGGCTGATCACCCACAACAGCAAGAAGAAGATGACTTTGAGGCCCAGCCAACTCCATCTCCAAAGGCGTCGCCAGCGTTACGCAGGCTTCGCAAAGGACCAAGGCCTCCAGTCTCCGAGTCTGAAGCTAAAGCTGCTGAAGACATTCCGGCTGCATCAGCCGATGACACCCAAGAAGAAGAACGTGTCCCCACTCCCCCAGCTACTGAAGAAGCTGTTCTCGAGGAGAACGTGTCTGTGCCCGACCCTACAGCTCATCAAGTGGAGGTAGAAAATCTTGAGGCTGCCACCATGACCACGAATGAAGCCACTGACATCGTCATGGCTGAAGCAAATGTGGACCCTTCACCAACCCATGAACCAGATGTCAGCGAAGCCAATGATGATACTGCTCCTGTTCCTGTGCCTGCTGCTGGTCCTCAGTTTGACTATCATATTGAGCATAGGCCTCAGGTACAGAAGCCAATGCCAAGGTTGCCCAGGTTTCCAGGTCCTGCATCAGCACCTGGATCCTTCAATGTCAACGGCTTCAAAGTAGACAACACCTTCTTCAATAGCTCCAAGAACCCCTACACAAGGGAACGAATATCTTCTGATCGGTTCTGGAGCTATCCGCAGCGAAGCTATTACTCCTGCATTCTGTACAATCAAGGTCTCATCTTCCCACATATGCGTCTTGACACCGAAGCAATAGATGGTCTGCCCTGCTTGGAAGAAGCTCTGGGTTGCTTCAAAGAGGTTGGATTATTGCCTTTCGTCACCGACCAAGAGCACCGGAACGAAGAGTTGCTGCTCCAATTTTATGCCACACTTCACATACGTGGTTACAACAGAGATCCGAAGACTTGGGTCCTTGAGTGGATGACAGGAAATGTTCATCACGAAGCCAAAGCCTTTGATATCATTGAGCTCACTGGTCTGCCCACTCCTGGAGATCTCTATGAACCTGGATGTCAACTTCACAGTGAAGCTATGGAGAGCATCTTTCAGAAGCCTGAACCGAACATGAGTCAGATGCTTAGTATGATGAAGCCTTTGCCACAAGACGCTGCATATCCTAAGGAGTTCCTTGTTGAAGACCTGGAGTATCTGCCAAGGACCATCTATCACATTATAAGGCGAACTCTCTGGCCCATCAAAGGACATTCTCCACATGCAAAACTAGAAGGTGCAATGAAGACTTTGGTCTTCTATATTCTTCATGGCAAATGCTTCAATGCACAAGACTTCTTCATCCGCCAACTTGCTGCTTCAGGATCTGATCTTTTTGGCTTGAAGTTCTACGCTCCATGGATAATGCGGCTGATCAAACTCCACTCAGCTATCTCATATCAGCCCTCTGCTCGCAATCACTGGATCTTTATGCCCGACGTGGATATGTCCGTTGAAGCCCTCTATCCAGAGCCTGCCAAGGAGCCTCTTAGTCTTCAGAATGCGGAGCATCAAAGTTTCTCTCAGAACATTGAAGGAGTTGAAGCAGTCACTCGTGTTTATCCTCTGGCTGGCACTACACGTGCACCTCATCGTGCCCTCACTGAAGCCACTGAAAGCACTATTGCCCAACGGCCCAAGAAGTGATCTCGTGTTCTCAATGACCGAGAGCTTCTGGTTGCTCTTCATCAGAAACAGGATAGGCATCATGACTGGCTGAAGCGCCAAATGCACAGCCTCTTGGTGGATGTCAACCGCATTCGCAACCTTGCCACCAAGAATGCCTTTGTTGCCCATGAAACTTGTCGGCGTACATGGAAAGGGCTGACGCTTATGTGCTCTGAGGATGATCTTCAAGAGGATGGCTTCTCTGAATGTTTCAAGTTTGACTCCACACCTCCCCGAAGGGCTGTGCTGCGACGAACTCCCTCACTTGAAGACTCTGAGTTCTCTTCCTCTGCGGCAACTGTGAATGCCAGAGTGATCGAGGATGAAGACGATGCTACTTCACCGCCCCCTCCAGCATGCATCGACACTGCCCCGAGCTCGTCTGCACCGCCTAACAACACCGACGACCTTGCTACTTCACCTACTCCTCATGAGAACAAGTAGATGCTCTATGTCTTCAAACCTTTTTGGTCCTTATTGACAATAGGGGGAGAAGCATATGAGTTTGATAATCTTCAAGCGGGTCCATATGGGCGGTTACTTTATGTTTTGCCTAGTGTTTACAACTCTCGTTTTGATAAATTTGGTTCTTTGAGTTGTAACACTTAAACTCGATGGTCGTCTGCTACTTATTTGCTATTTTGTGATGCGATGATAAATTCCGCATGTGCGACGATAAATTCCGCACTTAGATCATTTTGCAGACGTCCATTTCTCATTATGCATGCCATTATCTTCACAATACTTTTCATGCATGATGAACTGTCATCATAAGTTGAAGAGGATCTCCACAAGTATAACCTGCCATGTGCATTTGCATTCCAAAAGCAAATTACTTATATGCACATCTTCAGGGGGAGCCCTTGCAACTTATGAAGACAATTCCTTATCCTTTACAATTTCACATATTATATTCCCCGTTGAAAACTTCAACTAGTTTGTCATCAGTCACCAAAAATGGGGAGATTGTAAGTGCATCTAGTGCCACCCCTAGTTGGTTTTGGAGTATTGACGACAAACCTAGTTGAGGGACTAATGTGTTTGTGAGAATTGCTGGATAACACAGGTAGAAGTCCCTCATTGATTCGGTTTTCCTACCAGAGATGACCCCTAAAAATGTATGAAGACATTGAAGTCAAAGGTGGTATGTGAAGATATTCACATTGAAGACTATGACAAGAGAAGACATCGCATGAAGACTATGGAGCTCGAAGACTTAGATCTTTCGTAGTTCTTTTTCTTCTTTGTTAAGTCATAGGAACCACCGTACTGTTAAGTGGGGTCCAAGAAAACCAGTTAGAATGATTGAAGTGATGCTTAACCAAAATCCTATGTCTTCGAGTGAAGACTATGAGAGCGAATCTTGTCCAGAGTTGGACAAGTCAGCTTTTCTTGTAGCCCAAGTAAAGTTGCCGTGTGTGTTTGAAATCTGATCGTTGGAACACGTGTCAGTTCCTTAGTGACCCAGGGTCATTTCGGACAAATCAGGTCGGGTTGCCTAGTGGCTATAAATAGCCCACCCCCTACAACCATAAACGGTTGGCTGCTCAGAGTTAAAGTATGGTTGTTGTCATTTGAGAGCAACCCACCTCGAAGCATTTGAGAGAGAATTCCTTGCGAGGATAAAGTCCTAACCACCCAGAGCCAAAGAGTGTCAGGCATCACTTAAGTCATTCTGTCTGTGTGATCTGAAGACTTATTACACTTGAGGACTGTGAATCCTCCAGCCGGTTAGGCGTGGCGTTCTGAGCATCCAAGAGTCATTGTGGATCGCCGGTGAACCAAGTCTGTGAAGGTTTGGGAGTCTACCTTGAAGACTTAGCAGAGTGATTGGGCGAGGTCTACGTGACCTTAGCTCAAGGGGAATACGGTGAGGACTAAGGGTTCTGAGCTGCGTGTTCAGGACTGGGTGTCCGGGACTGTGTGTCCTCAGGTTTAAATACCTAGTCGCCCTAACCAGACGTACAGTTGTCACAGCAACTGGAACTGGTCCAACAAATCATTGTCTTCAACGAGTCACTGGTTTCATCCTTGCCTTCCCTTTACTTACTGTTGGTCCTTGTGAAGTCATTGCATGATTGCATTATCTTTTGTCTTCACTGAGTGACTGCTTGTTCTGATTGGCTTCACAATATCTTCCTACCTGATCCTTACTGCCTAGCTGCTATTAGTCATTGTGCTTTCACTTCGTTGATTACCTGACTAAGGTTTGCCTAGTGTAGTCTACCTTCCGCTGCGTGGTAATAGGTTTACTTCTATTGTTTGTCTTTGAAACTTCCATGTTTTGAAGACTTTCTTAAAAATCGCCTATTCACCCCCCTCTAGTCGATCACTTGCACTTTCAACCGCCTTCGCCCGCTTTAATGCGGTCCCGCACTATGCCTACTTAAAGCTAAAAATGCCTGGACCCTGCGGTGTTATTAAAGTTAATGGAAACATGGAGCGCTCCCTCTATACTGAAGAGCATACCGCAACCCTCGCAGCCGGAGGACAGGGTGGCCTTATCAGGCCGAATACTACTTCGGCAGTCAAGTACCTGGACACTATTAAATGAGTCCGATCTACCCCACAGAATGACAGTCCGGCTCACCTAGAGCTCGATTAGCAATCCGGCCTCCGTCACAAACCCACCTGGATAGCGGCATACGTACCGCGCATACATAACTACGCACTCAAGATACCATGGGTAAGGACGAAGGCATACTAAAAACAAAATCCACGGTACGGCTCGAACCTATCCGGACCTTCATATCCTTCAACTTGTTTTCTTGTTTCTCCTTTTCAGGTTCTTTACAACCCACATCACTTTTTGGTGATAACAAGGCCCCCCTGTTTAGGCCCTTATGAATACTTGATCGTTGATCCTCTCAAAGGATCATACACCAAGGTGCAAAGCAGCGCAGACGTGCGGCAGAGTGTCCAAGGGATCTTCAAGATCATCTTTCCTTTTCAAGACCTATATACAACTTTCGCTTGTTCTCGGCATGTAAAATAGCCTTGATGCTTATGGCATCTTCTATAAAACTACGTTTTGATGTACCAATCAGACTATAATGGAAACAGTTTTCGCCCAACCTTGCTCGGTATTGGCTTATTTCTTAATCTGTTCTCCCCTTTACGTTGTATTGGCATATACACCTCGGTACGACTTAAATCGCCAGGGGCTTTATTTAGCCGAATACATTTTCGAAAACAAAAAGGTCTGAACACTTTTGTACTATGCTTCGGGGTCCTAAATACGGCACTATATGCATCGACTCCGAATCATGTCTTTGGTCAATAGTTGGGTTGCCCGGCTCCTGTGATTACCACCTTACGTTCCACTTGTTCGGCTAAGTTAGTAAAGGGAGAACTATTGTGATTGTGTTTTCTGGTTTGTCCGATCAAACACCTTAGTAGAGAAAGCCGAAAACTGACTGTCATGATGCGGCGAGAGCTGGTCGGCAATTCAGCGACATACTAAGTCTCTAGCGATTTCTTCCATATTACACGAAGGACTGGGTCTTTCCAGTCATGTGCTTAAGGCATCCAAGTTCGGATAGCCGCACACGCACCGGGGGCTATATCATAGTCCCATTGTCAAACTCCTATGGTTAAGTGAGAGTAATAAAGCCGCATATTCCGATTGCCTGGTTCGCCACACTAACACCTCCTTCACGGACCAAGACGTTGGGTCAAGTGTGGTTATGTGCTAGATCGAACACCCCCGTAGTATCTACGTGGGGGCTAAAGCTGATGACTGGCAAACTCTCAGGGATAAAAACGGCCGCACAGGAGGGAAAACACTTTAAAATAAATAGCATAAATATATTACAGAGTTTTGGCTCATACAACGCCTGGGCAGCCCGGATACATTCATTCAAAAATAATATCCTTCGAACACTGGCCCTCTACAATGCGGGATCCTTGCAGGACTTCATCAAAATACCGCTCCGACATGCGGTGCTCCTTGCCTGCGGGTGGCCACTCGGTTGCAAGGTTGGTGGCATTCATCTTCGCCCACTGCACCTTGACACGGGCAAAGCCCATTCGGGCACCTTTGATACAGACCGACCGCTTTATGGCATCAAGCCAGGGACATGCAGTGACTAGCCGCTTCACAAGTACGAAGTAGCTGCTGGGTATGGGTTCGGCTGGCCAAAGACGGACTATAACATCCTTCATGACCAATCCGGCCACCCTATGTAGTTTAGTCAACTGCTTCAGCTGATCACTGAGGGCCACTGGATGCTCTGGCGCAAGATACTGCGACCAGAACAACTTCTCCATTGAGCTCCCCTCTTCAGCTCAAAAGAACTCCGCCGCGTCAGGAACACTCTGGGGCAGATCCGCAAACGCTCCTGGAGAACTCCAAACCCGAGTCAGTAAGATGTATCTTCTCCTTACAAATTTGCTCTGCATATTAAAGGCCTTACCCGCCGCTATCTGCCTCGCCTCTTGGATCTCCCGGCAGGCTCCTTGGGCTTCAACCCGGGCCTCCTTCACGCTTTGGAGGGCCTTAGTAAGTTTGGAGTCTTGATCCGAAACCTTGCGCTCCAGGGACTCACATTTGTTTAAGGCATCCTTGAGCTCTTGTTGGACTTCATCCAACCTTGCTTCATGTTTTCGGCGGGTGGCTCATTCCTCCTCTGCCTCCTTTTTGGCCTCGGCCAGTGCGCTCTTGAGGGATTTGACCTCAGAGGAATTTACTATGAGTATAACCATAAAACTCAGCAACATAACCAATCAGAGCTCATATCATCGCATGTATGTATAGGTACCACATACCTTGATCTTCCTCAAACTGCTTATTAGTGCAGATGAGCTCCTCATCGGCCCACTCCAGCCACTCCTTAAGTTCGGACAATTCGGCAGCCTGTGTGGTTGCCGCTAATCGTGAAGCCTGTTTTATCATAATAGACACGTATGTTATCTCCTGCGAATACTAATCGATCCTCTATTCAACACTTCTTGGCAAGATCCGAACAGAGTCTCGGGGGCTACTATCTATACATAGGCATATTTCTTGCATACGCAAAGAAGCTAAAAAAATATTATTTCACATACCTCAAAGCCTGTTAGTAGGCTAGTACAGGCTTCATTTAATCTGTTTTTGCGGACCGAACCTTTTCAACCACCGTATCCATAAGGGTACGGTGTTCCTCCACAATGGAAGTGCGCTGGAGCGCTTCCACCAGAATGTCCGGCGCCTCTGGATTGAAAGAGGTCGCCGGTGGATGTGACGCGCCCCTTTCTCTCAAAGGAGGCTGCTCGCTTGATTCTGCAGCCGTGCAGGTCTTCAGAATGATATTCGATTGGGGAACGAGCATGGTCCCCGTCGCTAGTCTCCATGGGGGTTGGTTCCCCCATGTCTTCGGCAGCTGAGATACTACCCTCTGGCGCCGTCTTGACGTCCTCCCGCACCTCTCCATGGCCTGGAGAGGTTCTTCGGGACAACACTTCGGTGTTGTCCGTGGCAGTAGGTGGGGAGGCCTGCGGAGGCGTCTCGCTCTCCATCATGTTTGGCCCCAGCGAATTCCTAGAAGACGATGATCGTTGGGGGAGATCGCGAGCAGGACTGCAACGCACAATTCAACGTATTAAACCAACAAAACATAAAACCGGATATATGTATAGTGTCCTTGGATACTTACGATTCGGCCAGGGGCTTCGGCCTAGGGTGCCATTTGGGATGGCTTCAGTGTTCGATTCTGAATCATCCGAAAGGGAAATATTCCCTTTCTTGGACGCCTCCGCCTCTAAGTCCCCAGAGGCCGCCCTTTTCCTCTTTCCCCCCTTAAGGGGAGAATGGCACTCCTCCTCCTCCTCATCACCCCCCTCATGGGAGGAGAGGGCTTCGGTATCCTCGGTCACAGCATCCGAGGTACCTTTTCGGCGAAGGCCGCCTCGGGTCCCCTTACCCTTCTTCTTGGCCTTCTTCTCTGGTGCCTGGTATGGCACCGGGACCAGCATCTTTGTCAGAAGAGGAATGGTTGGATCTTCGGGCAGGAGAGCCGGGCCTTGGATCCGCTCCGCCTTCTTTGTCCAGCCCTGAAGAAAGAATGGAAGGCTCAGTATACCCCTTTGGGTTTTCAAGTTGAAATGATGGTTCAGAAATCCGGAAACTTACGGGAGTGGCAGGGTGAGCACAGTCGAGGTAGATGTCTTTGATCGGCTCCGGCCACGACTTCTGGGCCTTGAAGAGCAGCCTCTAGATATCTTCGTGTGTCGTGCCAAAGAATCGTTGCAGGGTCTGAGGGCTAGCTGAATTGAACTCCCACATGTGGAGAGTCCGGATTCGGCAGGGGAGAATCTAGCGAAAAAGCATCACCTCGACCACATCAGCAAGGCTAGTGTTCTTCTCCATTATATTCTTGATGCACTTCTGTAGCATCATCACCTCATTGAATGACGCCCAATCTAGGCCCTTGTTTATCCATGATGCAAGCCGCATCGGGGGTCCAGATCTGAACTCAGGAGTGCCCACATAGTTGGCACCGCGGGATTTGGTGATGTAGAACCACTCCTGCTGCCATATCTTGATAGTCTCCACAAAGGCTCCTCTTGCCCAGGTGACGTTCGGGAGCTTGCTCACCATGGAGCCTCCACAGTCCGTGTGCTCTTCGTAAACCACCTTTGGCTTCATGTTGAAGACTTTAAGCCATAGGCCGAAATTGGGAGGAATGTGGAGGAGTGCGTCACACACGACGATAAACGCCGAAATATGGAGGAAGGAATTTGGGACTAGATCGTGGAAATCTAGCCCATAATAGAACATGAGGCCTCGGACGAAAGGGTGGAGAGGAAACCCTAGTACATGGAGAAAGTCAGGGATTAACACTACCCTCTTGTTAGGCTCCGGAGTAGGGATGATTTGCTTTTTGGCAGGGAGCCGGTGGGTGATGTCTACAGCTAAGTATCCCGCTTCCCGAAGTTCCTTGACGTTCCTATCCGTGATGGAGGAAGCCATCCACTTGCCCTGTGAGCCGGATCCGGACATGGTTGGAGTGTTTGGCGGCAACAGAAAAGATCGAAACTTGGGCGCTGGAGCTCGAGGATGGATGGATGGGCAGAGGAGGAAGAAGGCATGAGGTAATAAGGTAGGTTCTTATCCTCTTATAAAGGCAGTGAATAGCAAACGCCCCCCCCTCACGAGCCTTAAAGCTCGCCTATTCCCAAGGGGTCGTGCGAACGGCACGGTTGGATTACCCAAATCCGTATTGATGAGAATCCCGCAATAAGGGGACACGATCTTTGTTTTGACAAGATGTGTCAATAGAGGCTGCGCCTCGAGGTGCAGAGTGGGAGGTCGCAAAATGGTTCGAAATGGTGATAAGGCCAGAACATAACGTCTCGCCGAAAAAGCCATTAGTGGACAAGGCTTGTTTTGTTTAAGAATTTCATCTTTGTGGTTCAGGGTTGTAACTGATTATACAGAGCCGGATATAGTTCTTTTGTTCAGCTACCTTGGAGAATTCGGAGGAGGAACCCGCCTTGCAATGTCGAAGACAATGTGCGTGCCGGACACATTGTCATTGAAGCCTGGTTCAGGGGCTACTGAGGGAGTCCTGGATTAGGGAGTCCCCGGGCGTCCGGGCTATGAGACATGGTCCAGACTGATGGGCCGTGAAGATACATGATAGAAGGCCTCCCCCCGTGTCCCGATGGGACTCTCCTTTGCATGGATGGCAAGCTTGGCATACAGATATGAAGATTCATTTCTCTGTACACCGACTCTGTGCAACCCTAGGCCCCTCCGGTGTCTATATAAACCGGAGGGTTTAGTCTGTAGAGGCAAGAATAATCATATAGGCTAGACATCTAGGATTTAGCCATTACGATCTCGAGGTAGATCAACTCTTGTAACCCCTATACTCATCAAAGTCAATCAAGTAGGAAGTAGGGTATTACCTCCATTAAGAGGGCCTGAACCTGGGTAAACATTGTTTCCCTTGTCTCATGTTACCTTCGATCCTCAGACGCACAGTTCGGGACCCCCTACCTGAGATCAGCCGGTTTTGACACTGACAAAGGGGAAGGGGGCGCGGCCCCCCTTTCCTTCTCCTTCTCCCTCTCCTTCCCTTTCCCCCTCTGAAAGAAAGGAAGGGGGGCGACTAGGACTAGGAGTCCTAGTTGGTTTCCCCCCATTTGGGCGCGCCCCTAGGGCCGGCCTCATCCTCTCCTCCTTTATATACGGGGGCAGGGGCACCCCAAAGAACATCAGTTATTCCCTTAGCCGTGTGCGGTGCCCCCTCCACAGTTTACTCCTCCGGTCATATTGTCGTAGTGCTTAGGTGAAGCCCTGCGTGGATCACATCACCATCACCGTCACCACACTGTCGTGCTGACGAAATTCTCCCTCGACACTTTGCTGGATCAAGAGTTCGAGGGAAGTCATCGAGCTGAACGTGTGCTGAACTCGGAGGTGTCGTACGTTCGGTACTTGACCGGTTGGATCGCTAAGACGTCCGACTACATCAACCGCGTTAACCTAACGCTTCCGCTTTCGGTCTATGAGGGTATGTGGACACACTCTCCCCCTCCCGTTGCTATACATCTCCTAGATAGATCTTGCGTGATCATAGGAATTCTTTTCAAATTGCATGCTATGTTCCCCAACACTTTTATGCTACCAAAAAGCAACTTTGCTTCTAGATTGCCTATCATTACTACATATCTACTGAAGCTCTTATAAATTGACTACCATAATTGCTAAGTTGCCTAACATCACCTTTAAAGTATTCTATCATAACTTCTTATCAATCCCATGTCCCCTAAGCTGACGATCATGACTGTTAAGTTGCATAACATCACCTCTAAATTTTGTACCGTGACTGGTGAGTACTCTACCATTATCCTAAGTTTTCCTACAAAAAAATTCAATGTCGTAGGTAACTTTGGTCCCTTGGCGGACAATTAATAACCATAATATGCAGCTTTCATGGTATTGTAGGCGATTGAGCATCAACCGTATGCAACTTCATAGCACTGTGGGCAACTTAGTTTTTCAAGGTAGGCAACTTTCATAGTATGATAGGCAACTAAACTGTCTAAAACTTATTTTACAATGGATGTAACTTAGCAATGATGGTAACTAACTTCACTACTGCTATCAACTAGTTAGGAAACATGTAGGCATCTTACGGTGATGCCTATTGTACTACTATCTATACCACCACCAACTTGCTTAGAGGTGATGCTCATTTGTCGATTGTATTATTAAAATTTCCTATCATATGGTGTTATTGTAGTATGAACTCTAGGGTTGTTTGTGACACTTATAGGGATGGCTCAATAGATAGAACAGAAAGATAACTTTGAGATGCACTGGTACATCGAGCTCCGATACAAAAGGTTTTTAACCCCTTTCTGTGACGGAGTTTTAAACCGTCGCCTTGCCTGTGTGTGCAATAGGCGGTCCTTCCCACACGACCTAAAAACCATCGGCGATAGGGAGTAGGAATGCATACGTTTTACAGAACTAAGCGTATGCGATGCCGGCATCTATCCTAAACGCAAGTCGTCACGAAACTGTTTGTGATATGCCGAATACCCCAAATGCTCCATCCTTGCTACTTGTGTGTGCTCGCATTGCCATCGCACTCGGTATTCTGTGGTGCAAAATTTATGATGTGCGCCATATCACAAGTAGTTCATGATTGTAAAGCGTGTATGATAGGGAGACTATCGCACACATTTACTTTTCCTCGACCATGTGCTATTCTATGTAAGAGTGCCTACAATTTTCCCTATAAAATTGTATGCGAAGCTTGAATATATCCCACACTATTCATCTGCCGTACCCATGTCGGATGAAGGCCTATCGCACGTGTTCCTCTATGAGCAAACGTTTACGATGCGCACGACATCATAAACGATCCATAATTGCCAAGCATGTGTGATAATGTGACTTTCTCAAACATTTAATAAGAAGGAACTATGTGCGTTGTTGTTGTTAATCTCACACGTTTTTTGGTTGATCGTGTGTGTGCAGTAGAGATTCATCGCACACGTAGTGGATCTGAGAAATGTGTCTGATTTTGTCATTTATCACAGACGTTTTGCTTTCACAAACCATGTGCAGTGTAATGGCCTGCAGAGCATAATTTATCCCTAATTTAATTCCTGCATTTAAAATTCATAGATCTTGAATTTGAAAGTAGGCAATCACTTATTTCATATCAAACCATGTTTATTACAAATATAGGTTCAAGGACGAATGCATAATTCGATGCACAGGTACATATACTCAAGGACTACAAAAGCACCAAGTAAATAATGATGAACGATAGTTGTACTGAAGACTGTAAAGAGAGAGGTGAAAGACATTCGGGTTGCTGGAGAAGGTGAAGCGGAATGCCCATGTTGTGCCCTCCCCCATGCCTAATGCGCGCACGACTCTAGGCCAAACCCTTGTGATGGTCGCCTGCTGATACGTCTCCAACGTATCTATAATTTTTGATTGTTCCATGCTATTATATTATCAACTTTGGATGTTTATGGGCTTTATTATACACTTTTATATCATTTTTGGGACTAACCTATTAACCCAAAGCCCAGTGCCAGTTTCTGTTTTTCCCTTGTTTTAGAGTATCACAGAAAAGGAAAATCAAATGGAGTCCAATTGACCTGAAACTTCACGGAACTTATTTTTGGATCAGAAGAAGCCCGGGAGACTTGGAGTCCACGTAAGGGAAGCTTCGAGGAGGCCATGAGGTAGGGGGTGCGCCCACCCCCCTAGGGCGTGCCCTCCACCCTCGTGGGCCCCTCGTGGCTCCCCTGATGTATCTCTTTCACCCATATATACCCACGTACCCTAAAAACATCCGGGAGCGCAATAGATCAGGAGTTCCGCTGCCAAAAGCCTCCGTAGCCACCGAAAACCAATCTAGACCCGTTCTGGCACCCTGTCGGAGCGGGCAATCCTTCTCCGGTGGCCATCTGCATCATCCCGGTGCTCTCCATGATGAGGAGGGAGTAGTTCTCCCTCGGGGCTGAGGGTATGTACCAGTAGCTATGTGTTTGATCTCTCTCTCGTGTTCTTGAGGTGATACGATCTTGATGTATCGCAAGCTTTGCTATTATAGTTGGATCTTATGATGTTTTCTGCCCCCTCTACTCTCTTGTAATGGATTGAGTTTCCCCTTTGAAGTTATCTTATCGGATTGAGTCTTTAAAGATTTGAGAACACTTGATGTATGTCTTGCCGTGCGTATCTGTGGTGACAATGGGATACCATGTGATTCACTTGATGTATGTTTTGGTGATCAACTTGCGAGTTCCGCCCATGAACCTATGCATAGGGGTCGGCACATGTTTTCGTCGTGATTCTCCGATAGAAACTTTGGGGCACTCTTTGAGGTTCTATGTGTTGGTTGAATAGATGAACCTGAGATTGTGTGATGCATATTGTATAATCATACCCACAGATACTTGAGGTGACATTGTAGTATCTAGGTGACATTAGGGTTTTGGTTGATTTGTGTCTTAAGGTGTTATTCTAGTACGAACTCTAGGGCTGTTTGTGAAACTTATAGGAATAGCCCAACGGATTGATTGGAAAGAATAACTTTGAGGTGGTTTCGTACCCTACCATAATCTCTTTGTTCGTTCTCAGCTATTAGTGACTTTGGAGTGACTCTTTGTTGCATGTTGAGGGTTAGTTATGTGATCCAATTATGTTATTATTGTTGAGGGGACTTACACTAGTGAAAGTATGAACCCTAGGCCTTGTTTCCTAGCATTGCAATACCGTTTACACTCACTTTTATCATTAGTTACCTTGCTGTTTTTATATTTTCATATTACAAAAACCATTATCTACTATCCATATACCACTTGTATCACCATCTCTTCGCTGAACTAGTGCACCTATACAATTTACCATTGTATTGGGTGTGTTGGGGACACAAGAGACTCTTTGTTATTTGGTTGCAGGGTTGCTTGATAGAGACCATCTTCATCCTACGCCTCCTACGGATTGATAAACCTTAGGTCATCCACTTGAGGGAAATTTGCTACTGTCCTACAAACCTCTGCACTTGGAGGCCCAACAACGTCTACAAGAAGAAGGTTGTGTAGTAGACATCACCTGCCCATCCTTCATTGTATTCATTAGGACTTCTCGATGCTCATTGTATTCTTGATGAAATACTTTAACCTTCATTGCATGTCCACCAATCATGTACTTTGCGAGGTATATAATCTTGAGTAAACTGCTTTGGGAACCACTGCAAACAAAAAAGATTCAGACATTTGTGACGTCCCCAACTCGATCATGCACTAATCATACACACAAATGCGCATGATCAAGACCATATACTCATGGGAAGATATCACAACACAACTCTAAGACACAAACACAACATAAAACTTTATATTACAAGCCAGGGCCAGAAGGAACCGAATACATAAGTCAGCGAAAGCAACAATATCTAAGTATAGACATAAAAAGACAAGTTTGCCTTAAGAAGGCTAAGCAAAACAACAACAACTAGAACGAAAAGGCGCATGTCTCCTGCCTGGGGCCTCCTAATTACTCCTGGTCATTAGTCTCCACATAGTAGTAGGCTTCGTCGGTGTAGTAGTAGTCATCGACGGGATCAGCTGGCTCCTAGGCTCCGTCATCTGATCATAGCATCGAGTAAAGGGGAAAAAGGTAGCAAAGCGACCATAAGTACTCATCCAAAGTACTCGCAAGACTTACATCAGATCTATGCTAAGTATGCATCAGTATCAAGGGAAGGGGCTGTATCTGTGGACTATACTTCAGAATTGCCAGAATAGAAGCGAAGGCCTAGCCTATCGAAGACTAGCATCTTGCAGCATCTTGCAGCAAGAGAATAGAGTAAAGTAACATATCATAGAGTAACAAGTATATAATAGAAACGCCCAGAGATCCTTCCTCATCTACCCCGCGAGGGAGCAATCCTGGAGCCATCATATCAGTTTAGTGCCACAAGTATCCAGTACTAGTTGTAGTAGATCGGGATCCAACTCCGAGCGTCTGTTACCGTGGACATGACTATTTGAATAGATTACTTCCCTATAGGGGTGCACCAACTTACCCAACATGCTCGATTAACTCCGGCCGGACACACTTTTCTAGGCTATGCTCGGCCTCGGCTGATCGACACATCGTAGTCCAACCTAGGCTCCATAGAGACGTTCGTGCTGGTCTACATCCTAAGCGTGAAGGGGTTGTTCGGCCGCTCACCCCTAAGCACTCCGGGTCATAATATTGTGAGCAGGGTACAACTTCACCTCATACGGAGGATATCTGCGGGTCTATCGTGCCGCAATGCTGAACTGGACGTCTGACAAAGCTTTCAGGAGAAATCATACGACGACGAGTACCCATACTTATTCCCGCATGGTGGGTAGTGCGAAAAGGCCAGAGGCCTACTCAGATCACATATCCAAACCCGTTAGTGTATAGGGATCTTGCGGAAATGATCAGTGATCCTGTCGCCCCGTCTCACGGACTTACGACAAGGGCCAGGTCCATCCCTCTCTAGGGCATTCTCTGCATGTCCGGCCATGCCGCGTCAATATCTCACGGGTACCCTCATGATCAACCCGACTCCAATAACTCTCGCGGGTACCCCTTGGGTCGACCCGACTTCATCAAAGGATTGATGTGAAGATCAAGGTATCAGTGTGTCCATAACATCAAGGGGGAATCTGAGGAGTCACCCTCAATGATTCCTTCTCGATGTAATCGCCAAGGTGACCTTGGAGGAATCACCCTCAAAGGGTTCACACCTGGGGTGTTGCACGATAGAGTCATTGATACGTCTCCAATGTATCTATAATTTTTTAATGTTCCATGCTATTATATTATCTGTTTTGGATGTTTAATGGGCTTTAATATACCTTTTTATATTATTTTTGGGACTAACCTACTAACCAAAGGCCCAGTGAAAATTGTTGTTTTTTGCCTATTTCAGTGTTTCGCAGAAAAGGAATATCAAACGGAATGAAACCTTCGGGAGAGTTATTTTGGAACAAATGTGATCCAGGAGACTTGGAGTGGATGTCGAGAAAGAAGTAAGGAGGCCACGAGGCAGGAGGGCACGCCCAGGGGGGCCAGGCGCGCCCCCACCCTCGTGGGCCCCTCACAGCTCCACCGACCTACTTCTTCCTCCTATATATATATATATATATATCCATATACCCTGAAAACATCTAGGAGTACCACGAAACCCTATTTCCACTGCCGCAACCTTCTGTACCCGTGAGATCCCATCTTGGGGCCTTTTTCGACGCTCCGCCGGAGGGGGAATCGATCACGGAGGGCTTCTATACCAACACCATAGCCTCTTCAATGATGTGTGAGTAGTTTACCACAGACCTTCGGGTCCATAGTTATTAGCTAGATAGCTTCTTCCACTACAAAAAAAAGACACATCCGTGACATTTTGGGTTGAACGAAAAAAATTTATGTCATACATATGACACTTCTATGAGATAATTGTGACAAAACCCGGTATCATCATAGATGTGGTGGGATCCTACTTCTATGACAAAAAATCATGATAGAAAATGGGCTTTTCGTCCTGGGCGGGCCGGAGACGCAGCTGCATGACATTCTTTGGGTCGTCCATGACGGAAAAAACCATGGTAGAAGCGAGGGGGAGGAAAATTTTGGGGAGTTCCTAGTTACGGTGGGAGGTCGGGGGCCGAGCGATGCGCGTTTCTCTCGTACAGGTACGCGCATGTGAGCGAGGCGTTGGCTCTAACTGAACCCGAGCGAGGTGTTGGGCTCTAACTGAACCCGAGCAATTGCACTGCAGGCTACGCATTACTGAACCCGAGCGATCGATCGATGGCTGTTAACTGAACCCGATCGAGCGATTCCTTCGCTACTGCTGCTAACTAAAGCCGATCGATTGGATGAACAGTGAGTGTTGTGGGGGGGGAGGGTTGGATGAACAGTGAGCTGTGGCGTTGCCTCTGGATGAACAGGACCCCGTGGTGTGGAGGGCTGGATGAACAGTAGACGGTGGAGAGGTGCCCGTGGAGGGGTGGTTGAACAGGGCCCTGTGGTGTGGAGGGCTGGATGAACAGTAGACGGTGGAGGGGTGCCTGTGGAGGGGTGGTTGAACAGTAGTCGGTGGAGTAGCGCGCGGTGGAGGCTGGATGAACAGGAGCCCGTGGAGGCTGGAGGAGGTCGACGGTAGCCTGTGGAGGCTGGAGGAGGTCGACGGTGGAGATGAACAGTATCCAGTGGAGTCCCGTTTTGTGTTACGCCACACCCCTCCCGATGAACAGGACCCTCGTTTCGACCGTAGGAGGTCCGTTTCGTCCGTTTTGCGGTACGCCACACCCCTCCCGATCAACAGGACCCCCGTTTCGACCATAGGAGGTCCTTTTCGTCCATTTTGCGGTACGCCACACCCCTCCTGATCAACAGGACCCCCGTTTCGACCGTAGGAGGTCGTTTCCTCCGTTTTGCGGTACGCCACACTCCTCCCGATCAACAGGACCCCGTTCCAAACGTAGGAGGTCCGTTTCCTCCATTTTGCGGTATGCCAGGCCTCGTTTCCATCACCTGTTCCATCCAAGCCCTCCCGATGAACATGACCACGCATTCCGTTGCCTCCTGATGAACACGACGCATTCCGTTGCTTCCCCATGAACACGACGCATTCCGTTGCCTCCCCATGAACACGACGCATTCCGTTGCCTCCCCATGAACACGACGATGATGCTATTTCTCCGTTCCGACCTAGCCATGTACACGAGCCCTGGCCGTACGTATGCGCGAGTAGGCGTTCGAGACCCCGCCCGTATGTACACATACGTGGCCGTATTTTCTTTCTTGCACCCTGGCCGCTGTACGTACGTGTACATGCTACGTGCGCACCTCTACTACGACACGTGCGCGCCTCTACATCCACTAGTATATATGTACGTACACGTTCGCGACCAAAATGACAACGCTACGTACGCTTCGACCAGGTGGGTCCCGACTGTCAGGCACTTCCTTGCGTGCAAAGATGTAGCTGGTGGGTCCCAGCAGTCAGGGGGAAACATTTTTTTCGCGAAATATGGTGGCCCGTCTGGTGGGTCCCCGCTGTCAGGTGGAGGAATAATTATTTTGCACGGAATAAGTAGGCACTTCCTTGCTGCGGCCCTAGACCCAGCTGTCAGCCTCTCCACGTACAGTCCATGTCCGATGGAAGCCGTTCCTTGACCACATTGACCACGCCGCGCCGAGAGCACCAGGGCGGTGGACGACGGTGAGGCCTAGGAAGGGGACGACGCGGAGCTGGGGAAGACGCGGCAGTGGATGCCCACGCGTAGAGGAGTATGAGGGTTCACTGGTTCGCTACGGTGTGAGGCTGTCGTCGCCGCAGAATAACAGGGGGTGTGGGTGAGTAGAGGGATGGCCTGGCCAGTGGTGGGAGTAGTAGGGGGCGGTGAGGCCTCCGCCACATCGCAGCCGGCCACGGGAGGAAGGAGCACGAGGCACGACCGGCGCTGGTTTGGGCGGCTGGAGCAAGAAGACCAGAGGTTGAAGAAGCACTACGGCCGTTGGATGGACATCGTATGGTCATTGGAGCTAGAATCATGCATATTGACTAAGTTGACAAAGCCCTCCGTCCCTGTCAACTTAGTAGGCCCACAAGTCAGCCTGCCACTATACTGGGTCCCAGCTAACAGGGGGAGTATTCATTTTTTTCTGCGTAATAAGGAGGCACTTCCTTGCGTACGAAGATATAGCTGGTGGGTCCAAGCTGTCAGCGGCGATAGCATTTTTTTCGCGAAATACAGAGGCCCTTTTGGTGGGTCCCTGATGTCAGGTGGAGGAATCATTATTTTGCGCGTAATAAGGAGGCATTTCCTTGCGTGCGGCCGTGGACCCAGCTGTCGGCCTCTCCACGTACAGTCCACTTCAGATGCATGTCGGTCGTTGACCACGTTGACCAGGCCACGCCAAGAGCACCAGGGCGATGGACGACGGCGAGGCCTAGGAAGGGAACGACACGAAGGAAGGGAAGACTCGGCAGCTGTTTCCCACGCGGAGGGGAGTACGACTGTAGAGGATTTACTGGTTCGTCTACCGTCGCCAGAGAATAACAACAGGTGTGGGTGAGTAGAGGGATGGCCAGGCCAGCGATGGGAGTACGGTGGGGCTATGAGGCCTGCGCAGCAGCAGAGCCGGCCGTGGGGAGGAGGGAGCAGGCAGTCCCGCCGGCGCTTGTTTGAGCGGCTGGAGCAGGAAGAGCAGAGATTGAAGAAGCACAACGACCGTTGGATGGCCATCCAACAGTCACTGCTTGTGCATCAACCTTTTTTTAGGAAAGCCTCAAATCTGTGGAAAATAGCATAAAACCCATCTGCCATTATTTCTAATAATTTACAGCCCATTTGCTAATTATTAAGGTTTTTTTGGAGCCCATATTATTTTTGTTAGCATTACAGCCCATATTGTGGCCACGGTTAAAAAATTATACGAAATTTTGCATATTTCGGTGCTGTCCGAATTGTTTTTAATCCCGAAATTTCGACTCACGTTCAAACTGATTTTAAAAATAAATGTATATCAATATAAAATCCAATAAATTCTCCACGCATAAAACTTAATGTAATTTAAAATCTCGAAATGAAAAAAAAGATATTTGAAACTAATTGCCGGGTTGATGTATTTTCAAAATGTACAGCCCATTTCTCATTACTGATGGGCCATTTTCTCGGCCAGCCGAATGAAAGGTCTCCTTGTCTTGAAAGATTTGTAGCCCAACAGACCTGACAAAGCGACTTACTTGGCAAATCACAAAAAACTGGGCTGTGGCCGTGGACCCAGCTGTCAGCCTCTCCACGTACAGTACTCTTCCGATGGAATGTTGTTGACCACGCCACGCCGAGAGCACCAAGGCGGTGGACGACGGCGAGGCCTAGGAAGGGGACGACGCGGAGCCGGGGAAGATGCGGCAGTGGATGCACACGCGGAGAGGAGTACGAGGGTTCACTGGTTTGGCTGCGGTGTGAGGCTGCCGTCACCGCAGGGCCTGGCTAGCGGTGGGAGTGGTAGGGGCGATGAGGCCTCAATGGCAGCACAGCCGGCCACTGGAGGCAGGAGCAGGCGGTCTCCCCGGCGCTGGTTTGGGCGGCTGGTGCAAGAAGAGCAGCGATTAAAGAAGCAGCAGGACCGTTCGATTCAAATCCAACGGTTACTGCTTCTAGAATCGTTTGTTGACTAAGTTGATAAGCCCTGCGTACGTGTCAACTTAGTAGGCCCACAGGTCAGCCTCCCAACTGGTGCACCCCAGATGTCAGTGGGAGGAATCATTCTTTTTCGCGCAATAAGGAGGCAGTTGATTGCGTGCGGCCAGGCCAGTGGAGGGAGTAGGGTGGGCCGGGGAAGCCTGCGCGGCATCACAATGGGCCACAAGAGGAGGGAGCAGGCAGTCTCGCCGACGCTAGTTTAGGTGGCTGGAGCAGGAAGATCAGAGATTGAAGAAGCACGTCGGCCGTTGGATGGACATCCAACAGTCACTGCTGCTAGAATCGTGTGTTCACTGACAAAGCCTTGCGTAAACAAGCCAGCCTCGAAATATGTGGCGTGTACAGCCCATTTGCTATTATTTTTATAATTTTTACTCATTTTCTAACTCATATGGAATTTATTGCAGCCTGTTTTCCATTTTTAGAATTGCTGGCCATTTTCTGGTCAGTACCAGGGTCAAAAAATTAACAAAATATGTGGGAAATTTTGAAAATTCGCAAATTTTTTCTAGGGAACGAAATATTCTTAATCCAAAAATTAATAGCCATACTAAAACAAATTTAAAAATAAATTAGTACTATGTCATGTTAAATCCAATGAAATATGTATAAGATATCAGTGAAGAACAAAAACAAAAAAAAGAAACTTATATCCCATTTGTTTTTTTTTGGAATTTTCAACCCCTTTTGATATTACTTTTAACAGACATTGACCATACTCTTAAGCCAGGCCGGAATGCATCCCTCCTCGTCTTGAAAGATTTGCAGCCCAGTAATTCGGAGAAAACAAATAGGCCTAGCTTGGGCATTCTTCAAAAAGAAATACCGGGCTACCTATTTTCCCAAAGAACTGGTGCATGAGAATTTAGCTTTATTTATTTATTTATTTACTTATTTATGTTTAGGGGACCATGAGCATGTACCTGGGCCGGATTCATGTGAGAGCCTCACTTCCAGTTAATTATGGGCTTCTCTATTGGGCCTTCATCAGTGGGCTGCACGTTATCAACAAGTGGAAAATGTGTTTCGTACGAAAAATAGTATGCGCTACGTATGGTATGGGGCACTAAAGGACCGAACCGTGCAATGACTTCCAAAACATTGTGTTTGTGGTTCTAACAACACATTTATTCAACCAACAGACGAAACATACTATTGATTGTACATTGAAAACAGCAGCAGCAACCAGGGCTGGGGGTGCAACAGAAGCAGTAAGCAGGCCAGAAGAGTGAAGACGCAGCTCTCTCTTCCAAACCAAACATCAGCCATCATTACAAAAGGGCTAACAAAAAAGAACAAGTGTATGCATCAAACTAAATAAAGATCCTACTACACCAAGTGTATGCATCTAACTAATTGGCTCAGTTAGACGTTACTATTTATTAAACTGTGGAGATTGGCTGACGGCTTGGACTAGATGGGTGCCTGACGGGGGAAACTCTAGCCAGCAGGTCGAAGTCTGATACTTGTGACCCTTTCTCCTACTTTGGGCTGCAGAGCATGGCGGCACATATTAGGGTATGGTGCACGCAGAGACGCATGGTACGCTGTGTACACACAGTTTTGCCTGATGAACGAAACCGCGCTACCATCATGATCCTTGCCGTCGGTTATCTCCTGGTTAATCGGATAATTCAGTCCGACAAACAGAGAGCATGTACCAAGGCTACTTACCAGCCTCCAGTCAAAAATTCCTGAAGACCCAGGGAAGCTGGGATCCTGCTCAAAGACCTTGCAGTGACTGTGATTGTATTCCACGAAACAACACATCCGGTACGTGCGAACGATCATCAATCTTTCGCTATCGTCTGATCGAGCCAGGAACCACCTGCAACTGCCATGCCGCTTTTCTTTGAAAGGTTCTGGGATTAGGAAGGGTAGGGACACCAGGCGGCCTACAACATCATATCAAGTTGGAGTCAAATAAAAAAAGGCTCTTAATTTAGTCAATCTTAAGAACAGCATGTTATGAGCATGAATATTTTTTCAGCAAATGTTGATAGTAATATAAGCAAGCCGTCATGATATCATAGGAAAGTAACATACTGCTATAACAGTCGTTTGTAGCGATGAATGGAGTAGGCCAGCAATACGTCCAGCCATAGAAGGATTCGACAGCATAAATGAAGCCCTTGTGTTCAATGGCATCAGAGAACCATGGAGGATGTATGATCCTGTGATGGACGTGCAAATTTATCCACTTACCGTAGTGACCTGTCAGATAGGCGAGACCGCGGTTGAAGAACGCAATTAGCCTGAAGTCTTTATAATTCGCAGATCTTGTGGGCACTTGGCAGATTACAACCTTGAGCAAATTAAACTTGGTATCATGTTGGCTACTGTAAGATTCCGAGTATTCTGGGCTGCGGTGCCAAAGCAGTGCAGTGTTAATCGAAGGAAGGGGGATCAATCGCCGGGTGTAGACCTCCACGAGCATCCAGCTGCCGCGACCGTCGACGAGCACCATCCAAGACGTGTTCATGCCGACCCAGTACATACCGTTAATGTAGTTGAGGCTGAGGGGGATCAGATCACAGTCAAGGGGGTTGATGCTCGCCACCCTATAATCATTATGCTACGTGACACGCCGTTTCTGAAGATCAGGCGGCATCAGCAAGCAAGGAGCTGGCTTAAAAAGCTCCGGCCTGAGGGCTTTGAGTAAACGGTAGAGCCTCGACGAGCACGCGGCGAGCAGCATGGTACTGAGATTGTCCACACGCGAAACAATGAGCTTGATTACATCTGTGGGGAGCGAATTCCAGCCACTCTTTCAGCGGACGCTGCTTGGTTCTGCCATTGTTAGTGCTTGGGTTTCGGACGAGGGGGGAGGCGCCTTAGCGGGGATGGAAGATTGGACGAGATTATGTGCGGACAAAGATGGAGAAGCGAATATGTGCTGCGGGAAGTGGACATGTGATGATGACTACAGCATGCCTGTTGACTTATGTAACACCCACGATGTGGCTATATCTCCCACGTCTCGGAGCACGACTTAGAGGCATAACCGCATTGTAGGCATGTCGCAAGAGGGGTAATCTTTACACATCCCATGTACTGAATCAGAAAGAGATAAAGATTTGGCTTACAATCGCCACTTCACACAATTCATAAATATAGCATTACATCATCCAGAATACAATGAAGGTCCGACTACGGAACCAAAATAAAGACAACCCCACATGTATAAGATACCCGATTGCCCCAACTAGGCTCCACTACTGATCTTCTGGAAAGGAAACATAATAACGTCCAGAATCCTCGTCGAACTCCCACTTGAGTTTGGTCGCATCCCCTGGAATGGCATCATCGGCACCTGCATCTGGTTTTGGAAGTAATCTGTGAGTCACGGGGACTCAGCAATCTCACACCCTCGCGATCAAGACTATTTAAGCTCATGGGTAGGAAAAGGTAGTGAGGTGGGGCTGCAGCAAGCACTAGCATATATGGTGGCTAACTTACGCAAATGAGAGCGAGAAGAGAAGGCAAAGCACGGTCAAGAAGCTACAAAGATCAAGAAGTGATCCTAAAACTACTTACATTCAAACATAACACGAGACCGTGTTCTCCTCCCGGACTCCGCCGAAAAGAGACCATCACGGCTACACACGCTGTTGATTCATTTTAAATAAGTTAAGTGTCAGGTTTTCTACAACCGGATATTAACAAATACCCATCTGCCCATAACCGCAGGCACAGCTTTCGAAAGTTCAAATCCCTGCAAGGGTGTCCCAACTTAGCCCATCACAAGCTCTCACGGTCAACGAAGGATATTCCTTCTCCCAAGACGACCTGATCAGACTTGGAATCCCAGTTACAAGACATTTCGACAATGGTAAAACAAGACAAGCAAGACCACCCGCTGTGCCAAAAAATCCCGATAGGAGCTGCACATATCTCGTTCACTGGGCACACCGGATAAGCTAAGCGTACGGAAGCCAACGTAACCCAAGTTGCCAAGGGACGGCCCCACACGGTGCTCTAGGTTGGACCAACACTTAGAGAAGCACTGCCCTGGGGGGGTTAAAATAACGATGACCCTTGAGTCCGTGAAACCCAAGGGAAAAAGGCTAGGTGGCAAATGGTAAAACCAAGGTTGGGCCTTGCTGGAGGAGTTTTATTCAAGGCGAACTATCAAGGGGTTCCCATTATAACCCAACTGCGTAAGGAACGCAAAATCAAGGTACATAACACCAGTATGACAGAAACTAGGGCGGCAAGAGTGGAACAAAACACCAGGCATAAGGCCGAGCCTTCCACCCTTTACCAAGTATATAGGTGCATTAAAGTAAACAAGATATAATAATGATATCCCAACAATAAACATGTTCCAACAAGGAAAAAACTCCAATCTTCACCTGCAACTAGCAACGCTATAAGAGGGGCTGAGCAAAGCGGTAACATAGCCAAACAACGGTTTGCTAGGACAAGGTGGATTAGAGGTTTGACATGGCAATATGGGAGTCATGATATAGCAGGTGGTAGGTATCGCGTCATAGGCATAGCAATAGACCGAGAAACTAGCAAGCAAAGATAGAAGTGATTTCGAGGGTATGGTCATCTTGCCTGCAAAGTTCTCCGAGTTGACGTAAGCTTGATCCTCGTAAGCATACTCAACAGGTTCCTCGATCACGAACTCATCTCCCAGCTCTACCCAAGGCAAGAACACAAGCAAAGGGAACCACAATCAACCACGGTGCAATGCGCAAGCAACATGATGCAAAACATGGCATGATATGCGGGATGTAATATGCAATGCATATGCGTGCTCCGGAAGGAAAAGATTGAACCAGGCCTCAACTTGGAAAACCAAGAGTGCCACTGGAAAGATGAGTTGATTTTGGTCGAAATCGATATAAAGATCACCGGAATCGGATGCATGGTTTGCAAATGGCAAGCAAAACAATAATGGCACAAACCTGCGATTAACAGCACGATGCCATCTAAAATGCAACAAGAAACTAAGCTACTGCACTCTAACATAGCAACAAAGCACATGGCAGTGATCCACTCAAGATGCTTGACAAAATATGAACATTGAGCTACGGCTAAATCACACAATAGCATGTTCAAACAAGCATGGCAAAAGTGCAAAAGATATCAGCTTCACAGACTTAGTGAAAATAACATGTCAGGATTTAACATCAGGAAGCAATGTTTAGAGTAAGATAACAATATGGTATAGGAACATATCATGGCAAAACAAGGCATGGGACGAAAGTACTCAAAGCATATAACAAAAGTCCCTTACTGACCATAAGCCAAAAGGGCATAGAAAACATGATGGCACCCATGTAAAAATAGCAAGTTTAGTTAACACATTCAGACTTAGCAAAAAACTGGACATGGAAAAAACAGAGTTATGTAGGCATGTTTAAGAGCTCGATGCACTCAACTCAAGGAATTGCATGACAAACTAAGAATACACCCAGCAAGAAGACATGATCAAGAATCCAAACATGGCAAGAACCATCTCATAGCATGCATGGATCAACTACAACAACCTTGGCAAAATTGATTAACATGTAAACAATCTGCCAAGAACATTTAATAGCAAAAGTAGAGCAAGATTGAGTCATGCTAGGGTACTCCATAAATGCAAACAAAGACATGGATGGATAGAGCACAACCATATGCTCAAATCATCCTTACTGAACATGCTCAGAAGAGGCATGGATAACTCTGTAGCAACATGGATACATGGCATAAAAATAACATCAGGGAAAAGACTAAGTAGAATTCTAAGTCCCTGAAACCAGCAACATCATGAGAGCTACTTTGCATGCTTGTGCTATTCACCACATTCATCACAAAAATACATGGCATACACCCCTATAAAGATGGCATGGCATAGCCCAAAACACCTGTAGGGCTCAAGTTCATAGGAGGCACACAAAAATCATGGCAAAAATGACAAATGCCCATAATCTGTTAAGAAACAGAAACTAACATTTTATAGCACTCTTACAACAGCATTTAGGGCATCAAGATGGGCCCAAACAAGCATGGTGCAATGGAACAAAATGAAGAGGACATCCTAACGAACATTTCGATATGCCACGCGCACGAAACGGAGCTACGATGACAGAGTTATGATGCAATGAACAAGGCCTGAAAAAGTTGCAGATCCGGGGACTTAGAAGAAAAAATCACCTCCGGATCTAGAGTTGACCCAGGCACGCAAAACGAGGTGGCAGAGGATCTTGCCGAAGACGACACCGGAGTTGGAGGAGACGATGGTCGGAGTTGCGAAAGAGCTCGCCGGCGAGGTGCGGTGGCGGGTCCGGTGATGGATGAGGACGGGACGGCGGGATCCGGCTGCGGGCTTGCCGGATCCGGCGGCTAGCGGCGTGGGGGCGAACGATGGCGTCCTCGACGGCGGGCGCCGGCGTGGTGGCTGGCGGCGACGTGCGGTGGAGGGCGCGGGCGGCGCGAGGCGGCGAAGGTTGCGGGCGCGGGCAACGGCGGCTGGGCACGCGGGGGCCGGTTGTGAGCCTCGGCGGGCCGGCGCGGTGGCGGCGGGCGGTAGACACGTGGCGAGCCCCGATTGGGCACGGGCGGTGGCGGATGCGTGTCTGGCGGCGGGCGGACACGTCCGGCGCGGAGAGGGGAAGTTTTTCGGGTTTCATCCGCAAATTTCAGGGACATGCACATATTTATAGGTAGAGGGAGCTAGGAGAGTCCAAATGAGGTGCGGTTTTCGGCCACACGATCGTGATCGAACGGCCGAGAGGATGGAGGGGGTTTGGATGGGTTTTGGGACACTTTGGAGGGGTGTGGGGCTGCAACACACACAAGGCTTTTACGGTTCCTCGGTTAACCATTGGAGTATCAAACGGACTCCAAATGGCACGAAACTTGACAGGTGGTGTACCGGTGGTATACCAAGGCCGCTTGGCAAGTCTCGGTCCATTCTGAGAAAGTTTAACACTCGCACATGAAAAGAGACAAAAGAGGACGCCGGAGGAAGTAGGAGTGCCGGAATGCAAAACGGACAATGGGGAAAATGCTCGGATGCATGAGACGAACACGTATGCAAATGCGATGCACATGATGACATGATATGAAATGCATGACATGGACAAAATGTGAAACGAAGACAAAACCCAACCACGAGGGAATATCATAACTTAGAGCCGAAAATGGCAAGAGTTGGAATACAAATATGGCAAGTTACATACGGGGCGTTACAACACTCCACCACTACGAAAGGAGCTCGTCCCGAGATCTAGGACTGGAAAAACTCCGGATATTCATAACGGAGGTGGTCCTCGCGTTCCCAGGTGGCTTCTCAGTTGGAATGATGTGACCACTTCACTTTTAGGAATTTGATTGACTTGTTGCGAGTCTTGCGCTCAGTTTCTTCAAGAATAGCAACGGGATGCTCATGATAAGACAGGTCTTCTTGGAGATCAATCTCTTCGAAGTTGATGGTGCGGTCAGGAGTCTTGAAACACTTGCGAAGCTGAGACACGTGAAACACGTCGTGCACGTTTGCAAAGTTGGAGGGAAGCTCAAGTTGATAGGCGAGATCGCCTCTTTTTCCAATGAACTTGAAAGGACCCACGTATCTAAGGGCAAGCTTCCCTTTGATACTGAAGCGACGAGTACCTTTCATTGGAGAGACGTGGAGGTAGACATGGTCTCCGATCTCGAAAGCCAAGTCACGATGCTTGCTATCATTGTAAGTCTTCTGGCGCAATTGCGCGGCTTTGAGATTTTCACGAATGACTTTGCACATTTCTTCAGCCTCTGTGATCAAGTCATTGCCAAGAAGTTAGCGTTCACCAGTCTCTGACCAGTTAAGAGGAGTACGGCACTTTCTGCCATAGAGAATCTCGATTGGGGCCTTGCCCGAACTCACTTGGAAGTTGTTGTTGTAGGAGAACTCGGCACATGGAAGACAATCTTCCCACTTCATACCGAAAGAAATGAGACAAGCCCTGGGCATATCTTCAAGAATTTGATTTACTCGTTCGACTTGGCCACTAGTTTGAGGATGAAAGGTTGTGCTGAAGCAAATGTTGGTGCCCATAGCCTTGTGGAAGGAATCCCTGAACTTAGAAGTAAAGATGCTTCGACAATCTGAAGATATCAATTGTGGAATGCCATGCAAAGAGACAATCCTGGAGGTATATAGCTCTGCCAACTTAGCTGCTGTGATAGATTCTTTGATAGGAAGAAAATGAGCCACTTTAGTGAGCTTGTCGATGACAACAAAGATAGCATCATTGCCACGCTTGGACTTGGAAAATCCAGTCACGAAGTCCATCTCAATATGGTCAAACTTCCATTCTGGAATGGCTAGAGGTTGGAGGAGACCAGCTGGCCGTTGGTGTTCTGCTTTCACTCTTCTGCAGACATCACATTCATTCACGAACTGAGAAATCTCGCGCTTCATTCGAGTCCACTAATACGACTGCTTGAGGTCATGGTACATCTTTGTACTTCCAGGATGAATAGATAGGAGTGAATTGTGAGCCTCGTTCATACTGACTTTACGAAGGTCACCTTTAGGAACAACAATGCGATCCTCAAAGAATAGAGTATCTTTGTCATCAAGGCGATAGCACTTGTACTTGGGTTGGCTCTTGGCAATCCCAATCTTCACCTTCTTCACCATTGCATCAAGAAGTTGAGCCTCACGAATTTGATCTTCCAAAGTAGGAGAGACTTGGAGGTTGGCAAGGAATCCTTGAGGGACAACTTGGAGATTAAGTTTGCGGAAAACTTCACAAATATCCGGTTGGAAGGGCTTGAGAATCAAACTGTTGCAGTAAGCCTTCCCGCTCAAAGCGTCAGCAATGACATTGGCCTTGCCTGGAGTATATTCAATACTCGAATTATACTCTTGAATCATCTTGACCCAACGAGTCTGCCTGAGGTTGAGGTTGGGCTGAGTGAAGATGCACTTGAGACTCTTATGATCATTGAAGATGTCCACTTTCCTTCCCAACAAGAGATGTCTCCATGTTAAAAGAGCATGGACAACTGCCGCCAACTCGAGGTCATGAGTGGGGTAGTTCTTTTTGTTGGGCTTCAACTGGCGAGAGGTATATGCCACAACTTTCTTCTCTTGCATTAACACAGCACCGAGACCTTGCGGGGAAGCATCACAAAAAACCTCAAATGGTTTGGATTCATCAGGAGGAGTCAGAACTGGAGCTGTGACTAACTTCTCTTCGAGGGTGTTGAAAGCGATGTCACATTCAGGCGTCCAGACATACTTCACATGCTTCTGGAGAAGGTTGGAAAGAGGCTTCGCGATCTTAGAGAAATTCTCAATGAATCTTCGACAATAGCTTGCGAGCCCAAGAAAGCTGCGGAGCTGCTTCACATTCTGAGGCGGTTCCCAATTCACAATTGCAGACACCTTCTCAGGATTAACAGCTATGCCCTTGGCGGAGATGATATGCCCAAGGTAGAGAACCTCATTGAGCCAAAACTCGCACTTTGAAAACTTCGCATAGAACTGATGTTCTCTGAGTTTGTCTAGCACCAATCTCAAATGCTTGGGATGATCCTCTTTGTTCTTGGAAAAGACCAAAATGTCGTCGAGATAGACCAAGACGAAGTCATTTGTGTAAGGGTTGAAGATGAAATTCATCATGCGAGAGAATGTTGGAGGAGCATTGACAAGGCCGAAGGACATGACAGTGTATTCATATGAACCATAGCTTGTTCTGAATGCTATCTTGGGGATGTCTTGTTCACGAATGCGAATTTGATGATAGCCCATACGGAGGTCAAGCTTGGAGAATACTTGAGCACCCTTGAGTTGTTCGAAAATCTCATTGATGTTGGGAAGTGGGTACTTGTTCTTTATGGTCTTCTTGTTCAATGGACGGTAGTCGACGCAGCGTCGGTCCGTGTCATCTTTCTTCTTGACAAAAAGAACACCATAACCCCATGGAGAAGAACTCGATCGGATCAGACCCATATGCTCTTGTTCATCGAGTTGTTTCTTCAGCTCCTTCAACTCTTTCGGTCCAAGCTTGTAAGGACGTTTACAAACAGGTTCCATGCCAGGCTCAAGATCGATGACAAATTCAACTGGCCGATGAGGAGGCATTCCTGGAAGCTCTTCTGGAAAGACGTCTTGATATTCACAAACGAATGGAATCTGAGAGATGGCATCCAACTCGCCTTTCTCGTTGAGAGAAAACAGTTGAATGGTATCGTCACGAGCTGCATAGATGATCACATCCTCAAACGAGTGTGTCAATTGAATCTGCCTAGCAGCACAATCAAGTTGAGCCTTGTGCTTAGAAAGCCAGTCCATGCCGAGAATTAGATCAATATCCGAGTCACCAAGGACCAATGGAGAAGACAGAAACTTATAGTCACCCATCTTGATAGAAACATTCGGGATCATCGTGGTAGCCCTCATAGACTTGGCCGGAGAAACCACTCCCATAGGTTTACCCAACATTTCTGAAACGAAGTCATGCTTTGAAACAAATGATCTTGACATGAAACAATGTGATGCACCAGTATCAAAAAGGACTTTTGCAGGAGTAGAGTTAACTGGAAAGTTACCCATGATCACTTCTGAAGAGTCCTCTGCCTGAGCTGCGTTCATCAAGTTGACCTTTGCAGACTTGGGATTATGCTTGACCATTGCGGTGCTGGCAGATCTCACAGGAGGAGGAGGCGGAAGACGCCTCTGGTTGAAGCATTTGTTTGCATAGTGACCCTTCTGCTGACACTTGTTGCACATGACCTCTGAGAGCGGACGGTGATACGGAGCACTTGACCTTGGAGCATGAGACGAAGCTTTGTTCTGAAATCCTGGGTTGGGTGGGTGGGAGGATCCATTGCCACCTTTGCTCTTCTGCTGATAAGGCTGGCGGAACAGAGGAGGAGGAGGCAACCAGTACTTTTGCTGCTTAGCTGCCACTTGATTTGAAGAAGAAGAAGAAGGAGTTGCATCCCTGACTCTCTTCTTGGAAGCATTGCACTTGAGTTGAGCAGCCTCTTGCTTTAATGCCATGTTGTAGAACTCATCATACTTTTTTGGCTCAAAAAGCACGAGGGCTAGTTGCAGATCTTCTCTGAGGCCACCTCTGAACTGATAAATCATGCTCTTGTCGTCAAGGACATCTTGCTTGGCGAAGCGAGCGAGCCTCTGGAACAGGATGTTGTATTGGTAAACAGACAAGCTGCCTTGCTTCAGATTGCGGAACTCCTCATGCTTACTCTCAACAACACTCTGAGGAATGTGGTGAGCTTTGAAGTCTTGGCGGAAATCATCCCAGGTAATCACACGACCTCCTCTGGAATCTTTGTATTGTCGATACCACTCAGCAGCTTGGTCTTTGAGTCGGAACGAAGCAAACTTGACAAAGTCCTCAGGCCTAACGTTGCTACACTCAAAATGTTTGCAGATATCCACGAGCCAATCGTCAGCATCTATGGCCTCGACACAGTTACTGAAAGACTTCGGCTGGTTTGCGAGGAACTGGTTGAGGGTAGCAAACTGAGTTTGATTATTGCCATGGCCTTAATTTCCTTGGTTGCGCTCTTGCAAGAGTTGCATAATCATCTGTGTGTTGGCGTTGGTGGCGGCCATCACAGCTTGCCATGCCTCCGGAGGTGGAGGTGGTGGCGGTGGTTTCGGATTCTGACGCGTTGGAGGAGCCATCCTGAAGAGGGTGACATCCGTTAGCATCTTGAAAGACATATATTCAAGCTGAATCAAATGGATCGAAATTGCAACATATAGCCTTAATATTCGAACAAGAATGAACGAATGAATTCCGAAGTAAATCGTCACACTTCCATAAATTGAGAAGCCACTTAGATAAAGGTAGAAGAATAAACAACAAGGTACGGATATGAACAAATACTTGGTAAGGATTACCCAATCACAAACCAAATATCTGCAGGAAGAAATACTAGAGCTACATGAATTCCCACATATGAAACTCCCGAAACTTTCCGGTTATGAAATCAGGTGTTGGGGATACAAGGGAAGCATAATATCTCACCCAAAACTAGCAAATCCTACATCCAGCTGTATCCATCCTTCAACACATAACCAAGAAACCTTCGGAAATCATTTACCTCAACCTTCAAAAAGCATCCATTATACGAGTTATGGCAATACTCCCGAACTCCCGCCCCAGTACTGGGTGGCGTCGAGGTTATCTCACCAAAAACTGCATAAAAGAGATTTTCGATGTTTGCGAAACTCAGGTATTCCAGAACTGCAACGATAAAATTGTGATGACAACATCTCGGAGCTCAACTCCACGGGACACTGCCACAACCCCTAAATGTCAGGAGGCAACAAGAACAATGTTCTCGTCACAAAACCATCGAAACGATTCCAAGATACCCGCGTGATCCTAAAAAAAATTAGTGAAATTTGAGAAGAGAAGAGTCAAAACTCTATGTCAGGATGCCTCACCAGAGCGACGAAGGGACTGAGGAGTAAAAAGAATCCTACTCTCCAATATATATAATCATATAAGACTCAAAACATTTTTCTAGACTCAACAACGCCAGCGATTCGATCAAGCAGGGGCCTCCTAAGTCAGGGAATGCTCTGATTACCAACTTGTAACACCCACGATGCGGCTATATCTCCCACGTGTCGGAGCATGACTTAGAGGCATAACCGCATTGTAGGCATGTCGCAAGAGGGGTAATTTTTACACATCCCATGTACTGAATCAGAAAGAGATAAAGATTTGGCTTACAATCGCCACTTCACACAATTCATAAATATAGCATTACATCATCCAGAATACAATGAAGGTCCGACTACGGAACCAAAATAAAGACAACCCCACATGCATAAGATCCCCGATTTCCCCAACTGGGCTCCACTACTGATCGTCTGGAAAGGAAACATAATAACGTCCTGAATCCTTGTCGAACTCCCACTTGAGTTCGGTCGCATCCCCTGGAATGGCATCATCGGCACCTGCATCTAGTTTTGGAAGTAATCTGTGAGTCACGGGGACTCAGCAATCTCACACCCTCGCGATCAAGACTATTTAAGCTCATGGGTAGGAAAAGGTAGTGAGGTGGGGCTGCAGCAAGCACTAGCATATATGGTGGCTAACTTACGCAAATGAGAGCGATAAGAGAAGGCAAAGCATGGTCGAGAAGCTACAAAGATCAAGAAGTGATCCTAAAACTACTTACATTCAAACATAACACGAGACCGTGTTCTCCTCCCGGACTCCGCCGAAAAGAGACCATCACGGCTACACACGCTGTTGATTCATTTTAAATAAGTTAAGTGTCAGGTTTTCTACAACCGGATATTAACAAATTCCCATCTGCCCATAACCGCGGGCACAGCTTTCGAAAGTTCAAATCCCTAAGGGGTGTCCCAACTTAGCCCATCACAAGCTCTCACGGTCAACGAAGGATATTCCTTCTCCCAGGACGACCCGATCAGACTCGGAATCCCGGTTACAAGACATTTCGACAATGGTAAAACAAGACAAGCAAGACCACCCGCTGTGCCGACAAATTCCAATAGGAGTTGCACATATCTCGTTCTCAGGGCACACTGGATAAGCTAAGTGTACAGAAGCCAACGTAACCCAAGTTGCCAAGGGACGGCCACGCATGGTGCTTTAGGTTGGACCAACACTTAGAGAAGCACTGGCCCGGGGGGTTAAAATAAAGATGACCCTTGAGTCCGCGAAACCCAAGGGAAAAAGGCTAGGTGGAAAATGGTAAAACCAAGGTTGGGCCTTGCTGGAGGAGTTTTATTCAAGGCGAACTGTCAAGGGGTTCCCATTATAACCCAACCGCGTAAGGAACACAAAATCAAGGAACATAACACCGGTATGACGGAAACTAGGGCGGCAAGAGTGGAACAAAACACCAGGCATAAGGCCGAGCCTTCCACCCTTTACCAAGTATATAGGTGCATTAAAGTAAACAAGATATAATAATGATATCCCAACAATAAACATGTTCCAACAAGGAACAAACTCCAATCTTCACCTGCAACTAGCAACGCTATAAGAGGGGCTGAGCAAAGCGGTAACATAGCCAAACAACGGTTTGCTAGGACAAGGTGGGTTAGAGGTTTGACATGGCAATATGGGAGGCATGATATAGCAGGTGGTAGGTATCACGGCATAGGCATAGCAATAGAGCGAGCAACTAGCAAGCAAAGATAGAAGTGATTTCGAGGGTATGGTCATCTTGGCTGTAAAGTTCTCCAGGTTGACGTAAGCTTGATCCTCGTAAGCGTACTCAATGCGTTCCTCGATCACGAACTCGTCTCCCGAATCTACCCAAGGCAAGAACACAAGCAAAGGGAACCACAATCAACCATGGTGCAATGCGCAAGCAACATGATGCAAAACATGGCATGATATGCGGGATGTAATATGCGATGCATATGCGTGCTCTGGAAGGAAAAGATTGAACCAGGCCTCAACTTGGTAAACCAAGAGTGCTTCTGGAAAGACGAGTTGATTTCGGTCGAAATCGATATAAAGATCACCGGAATCGGATGCACGGTTTGCAAATGGCAAGCAAAACAATAATGGCACAAACCTGCGATTAACAGCACGATGCCATCTAAAATGCAACAAGAAACTAAGCTACTGCACTCTAACATAGAAACAAAGCACATGGCAGTGATCCCCTCAAGATGCTTGACAAAAGTTGAACACTGAGCTACGGCTAAATCACATAATAGCAGGTTCAAACAAGCATGGCAAAAGTACAAAAGATATCAGCTTCACAGACTTGGTGAAAATAACATGTCAGGATTTAACATCAGGAAGCAATGTTTAGAGCAAGAAAACAACATGGTACAGGAACATATCATGGCAAAACAAGGCATGGCATGAAACTACTCAAAGCATATAACAAAAGTCCCTTACTGACGATAAGCCAAAAGGGCACAGAAAACATGATGGCACCCATGTAAACATAGCAAGTTTCGTTAACAGATTCAGACTTGGCAGAAACTGGACATGGCAAAAACAGAGTTACGTAGGCATGTTTGCGAGCTCGATGCACTCAACTCAAGGCATTGCATGACAAACAAAGCATACACCCAGCAAGAAGACATGATCAAGAAGCTAAACATGGCAAGAACCATTTCATAGCATGCATGGATCAACTACAACAACCTTGGCAAAATTGATTAACATTTAAACAATCTACCAGGAACATTTAATAGCAAAAGTAGAGCAAGATTGAGTCATGATAGGGTACTCCATAAATGCAAAAAAAGACATGGATGGATAGAGCACAACCATATGCTCAAATCATCCTTACTGAACATGCTCAAAAGACGCATGGATCACTCTATAACAACATGGATACATGGCATAAAAATAACATCAGGGAAAAGACTTAGTAGAATTCGAAGTCCCTGAAATCAGGAAAATCACGAGAGCTACTTTGCATGCTTGTGCTAGTCACCACATTGATCACAAAAATACATGGCATACACCCCTGTAAATATGGCATGGCATAGCCCAAAACACCTGTAGGGCTCAAGTTCATAGGAGGCACACAAAAATCATGGCAAAAATGACAAATGCCCATAATCTGTTAAGAAACAGAAACTAACATTTTATAGCACTCTTATAACAGCATTTAGGGCATCAAGATGGGCTCAAACAAGCATGGTGCAATGGAACAAAATGAACAGGACATCCTAACGAACATTTTGATATGCCACATGCATGAAACGGAGCTACAATGATAGAGTTATGATGTGAAGAAAAAATCACCTCCGGATCTATGGTTGACCCGGGCACGCAAAACAAGGCGGTGGCAGATCTCGCCGGAGACGACGCCGGAGTTGGAGGATACGGCGGCCGGAGTTGCGGAAGAGCTCGCCGGCGAGGTGCGGTGGCGAGTCCGGCGATGGACGAGGACGGGACGGCGGGATCCGGCCGCGGGCTTGCCGGATCCGGCGGCAAGCGGCGCGGGGGCGAACGTCGGCGTGCTCGGCAGCGGGCGTCGGCACGGTGGCTGGTGGCGACGAGTGGCGGAGGGCGCGGGCGGCGCGAGGCGGCGGAGGTTGCGGGCGCGGGCAACGGCTGCTGGGCCCGTGGGGGCCGGCTGCGGGCCTTGGCGGGCCGGCGCGGTGGCGGCGGGCGGTGGACACGTGGCGAGCCCCAATTGGACGCAGGCGGCGGCGGATGCGTGTCTAGCAGCGGGCGGACACGTCCGGCGCGGAGAGGGGAAGTTTTTGGGGTTTCATCCGCAAATTTCGGGGAGATGCACATATTTATATGTAGAGGGAGCTAGGAGAGTCCAAATGAGGTGCGGTTTTCGGCCACGCGATCGTGATTGAACGGCCCAGAGGATGAAGGGGGTTTGGATGGGTTTTGGGCCACTTTGGAGGGGTGTTGGGCTGCAACACACATGAGGCCTTTACGGTTCCTCGGTTAACCGTTGGAGTATCAAACGGACTCCAAATGGCGCGAAACTTGACAGGCGGTCTACCGGTGGTATACCAAGGCCGCTTGGCAAGTCTCGGTTCATTCCGAGAAAGTTTAACACTCGCACACGAAAAGAGACAAAAGAGGACACCGGAGGAAGTAGGAGTGCCGGAATGCAAAATGGACAACGGGGAAAATGCTCGGATGCATGAGACGAATATGTATACAAATGCGATGCACATGATGACATGATATGAAATGCATGACATGGACAAAATGCAAAACGAAGGCAAAACCCAACCACGAGGGAATATCATAACTTAGAGCCGAAAATGGCAAGAGTTGGAATACAAATATGGCAAGTTACATACGGGGCGTTACAACTTACGAGACACATACCAGCAGCGTAGGGTCATGTCGATTCCAGACAACTTGCTTGAGTGATCACAGTACTGGTACTCCCTACAGTTCTATGCCCTAACTTGCTTGAGTAGAGTAGTAGAGTAGGACTATGCTCTACTACTAGCACCGGAGGAGTAGTATATTCTAATCTAAAATAGTTACAAACTTCAATGCCTGAGCATGGAACGACTACGAACCATGCTCAAAGACCGTGTCTACGTGGTGTTTGGACATGGGCGACAACCTCAACGCCAACGGTGCTACTCCCGTTGCAACATATGTGTTTCTGTCCTTCCTGTTCGAAATCATGGTAGATTTCGTGTTTCTACTCTGTATCCTACTACTATGCTAGTCCACATGATTATTTTCATCTCTGTTATAGCTGTCATGACTTATTTTGTGCTTATTCGGATTAAATCTCGTAGTAACTTGCTCATATATTTAACTGGCGCAACGTCCCCTACAGCCACTCCCGTTTCATGGAGGGCCTGGTCGATGCCTCCAAGGAGCCCTTCATCCACTGCTATGAGTGCCTGGTGTTGTTTTGTGGCTCGCCGACGGACATGGTGCATCACCTCACGGATGCGTGCAGCAGTCACTGCTGGCCCTTGGCGGAGAACATCAAGTACGAGACGTGCTACCCGTTCACCATGCCGGAGTCGCTGGAGGATCACCGCCGCCTGCTAGTCTCGAAGGAGGACGGCAGCGCCTTCCTCTTGATCGTGGGCACCTGCGAGGCCCGCGCAGGCCGCCGCCCTGTCTCTGTAATGTGTGTCAGGGGCGACGCCGCTGACGCTGACACTGACACGAGGCCGATGTACGGGTGCATGGTCAGTGTTACTACCCCTCCGGGTCGCGTGGGCGGCGACACCGGCCTCATCGAACGGACCTGGACTCTGGGGAGCTGGGACTATCCCGCCAATGTGGACTTGGAAAACCCATGGCATCCTTTACCCGCCGACGTGGTGCACGGGGACTCCAAGGAGGTTCACCTGGACATACACATTATCAAGTTAAATGTTGATCATTAGTCTTCGCTCAATGTAATCCATTGTGTAAGCATGTGGAGACTTCCATGCATGATCTTGCTCATTGGAGTATTGCGCATGATTAAAAGTGTATCTGTTTATGGTTTAGTCTAGAATCTTCCATGTATGAATTTTTACTATAGTACTAGTGAAAGATTTACGATGAACCATTTCTTACATCTCCTCTGCCCGCTTGCAAGTCATCCTGATTTAATCCCTCCGTCTAGGTGTATAAGGGCATGGTTAATATTACTTAATAGTATAGCCAACTGTTGACTATAAGAAAGTGCCATGTCATATGTAGCCAACATGTATAACAATCGATACTCAAAAACTAATTCTTAAAGATCATTTCTTGCAAAGCACAATAAGTGTTATTTCTTCACAAGTTTTGGATGCAGGTTGAACAGTTGAATGCTTTTGTTTGCAAAAGATACCTTTTTATCTATTTCACCCAGATGTTTGTGAGCTCTAGAGATGAAATAATATCTGAAGAAACCTATCGATACCCATTACACATGAGATGACCCCCACATCCTTTGTCAGAATAAACAACTCCCCGATCAATGCATTTCACTCTTTGGTGCAACGCACGGGCACCTTACTACTATAGATTAGTACGACCAAATTGAACTAACATTATATATAGTATGATAAATGCTGATGCATATCACCTAAAATTATATCATCCAAAACTATGTTCAAATACAAATCCAACGATATAGTTTTTGTTGACATGCACTAACATTTTGTCAGTTAAATCTTCAGTCAAATTCAATGGGGGACTAATAAACCACGACTGATGTAGTACAAGTGTAGAGGGCGGCGCTACACGGGAGTCTCACCTCTCACCCCGCTCGTGGCGCGGCAGTAAAGCCGTCATATCACAAAACCCAACCACTCCCAATAATAAGTGTCCTGGTAAAATAAACGGACAAGCAACCATCACATCCCTCCGTCTTTTTTGCATTTCATCTCTCTGCATTTATTTTCTCCGGTTCATCTCGCACACTCGATCCCTAGCTACTACTCCTAGGGCCAGTTCTTTTGGCGGCTTCCTCAGCTTTTCCCACAAGACTAGTCACAGTGGAGAGTAACAATAAGGCGCCTCACTCATTTATTTGGGCTTCTAAACTACTACTCCGTCCTTGTTTATTTCTCACCATTGTAATTTGTGCTAAATTTTAACCAAAGATTTAACTTGTTTATTCCTCACCATTGTAATCCCTCCGTCTAGGTGTGTAAGTCATCTTACGAAAACCAAATAATCCCAAAACACTTAGGTGCGGTGCATTAACTTCTACCTCGTTTCTTGTTTCTTGACATATCAACCAATAAGAGATAAAGAGTGTGCATGATTTTAATGACTTGAGATATCAAACACGACATGCAGTGGTTAGTTCATTGCATGCAATACTATTAATTAGCAAATAAACATTAACGTTTCTCGTTTTCTCCTCCTCCTTGGTCACGGTGCACAGCCTAAGATGACTTACTCACCTAGACGGATGGAGTAATGCATGTGACATGCACTAACATTTCATTAGTTAAATTTATGATCAAAATTTGACACAGATTACAATGGGGACCAATAAACCAGGACGGAGGTAGTAGTTATGGGATTACTAATCTAGACGCCTAAAAGAACTGGCCCCTAGTACTCCTACTAGTAGTAGTACTCAAGTTAGAATTCCAATTGCACAGCACAACTTGTTAGGCAAAAAATTCGATACAGGATGTAGGAAGCGGTTTGGGAATTTGCATGCCTTTCCAACCAGTGAGATACTCCGTACAAAGTACGACAGAGAAATAACCACAGAGAAGGAAACTAAAAGTAAACAATCAAACAAGCATTTTTGCATTTGTTTTGCATTGAATCGTTTCACAAGCTTGACTAGTGTTGTTTTTCTACTTTTATAAAAACCGCATTGTAATGTTAAAACATGCATTTGCAGTTACATAAGTAATAGTAGTACTCCCTCCATCTAGGTGTATAAGTCTTCCCTCCTTCTTGGTCACGGTGCACAACCAAAGATGACTTATTGACTTGGATGGAGGGAGTAGCACAGTCTGCAAGCATATATCGAGAGAGACGTGTAGTGCGATAGTATATAGTAAAGTTTGTGCTATATGCACGTACTTGCAAAATGCGTACGAATACACAAGGTTTCCAAACTTTCCCTTTTACATACTTAATTAAGGATGCTAAAAATTCCTGAACGTTCGGGATTTATCATTTGCGTCCCAAAGCTAATGAGATCGCCTTACGAAACAAAAATTATACTCCTCCTAAAAGCCACGGCGCTCGCAGGAGCGCTTGCGGCGCGCCATGAGTGACCTGGTGCGCGGCCGTTTCCCAGCGTGCCGACACAACGCCTCTTCCTCAGCCTAGCAACTCGCGAGGTGCTGATTGGCGGCCTGCTGGCGGGCGAGCGCGATCTCACCGGTGTGGTGATCCGGCGCCAACAGGTACTCCTTGCTGGAAGCGTGCACCCGGTCCACGTACCGCCAAGCGTAAATGAGGCGCTTGGGCCCGACTGCACTCAGGGCGTCGGCACGGGCGTCCTCCGCCACCCTCACGGCCCTCGCACAAGCCTTCTGCCAAAGAGCCAATTGCCTGACTCTCTCGGATGCAACATAGGCCTCCCAGGCAGCTTGTTCCGCGGTGCGCTTCTCTTCCTCGGCCTTCTTCTCCGCCTCTATTTTGGCGCGCTCTACTGGAGGCAAAGCCTCCCACAAGGCGACATCCATTTCTTTCCAAAGTTCCTCAAGGCTGGGGGGCTCGGCGGGCGGCGCGGTGTTCTCCTCGTAGCGGGGAGCCGACGCGTCCTTCGGCGCGCATGCTGGCGAGATTGGGAACGCCGACGCGTCCACCTTGACACGTCGCGGTGAGGAGCGGAACACCGACGCGTCCTCCTCGACTAGTGGCGGCGAGGAATGGAACAGCGACGCGTCGCGTCGCGGCGAGGAGCGGAACGCCGACGCGTCCTCCTCGACTACTGACGGCGAGGAACAGAACGGCAACACGTCGCGTAGCGGCGAGGAGCGGAACACCGACGCGTCCTCCTCGACTAGTGGCGGCGAGGAACGGAACAACGATGCGTGACCGTCTATGCGGTGCAGCGAGGGGCTCCTAGGGCTTGGGAGGGGCGATGCCATGGTGGTCGACGTGAGAGGGACAGGGAGGAGATAGCGATGAACATGAACGTGAGGGGGAGGAGATAGCGATGTCGTGGGAGGCGCAGTATTTATAGCGAGCAATGGCACACCTACGTAAGATATGGACTGAGTTGCACTGACTTAACTGCAGGTCCAGTTGCGTCACTGACATGTGGGCCAGACCCCTGTTGGGCCCATATGTCAGTGACCCAATGCACCTGCAGTTAAGTAACAACTACGTGGGCATATTTGTTGGAGTAAATTACGGGGGAGCGAAGGGGTGGAAATATTGCTAGTCACAACAGATTGGACGAGCGTGGGGGAGGAGAGTCATGCATGCAGATTTTTTCACATGGGGTGGAGTGGTGGGACCGTCGGGGGGAGAAGGAGAGTTTGGCAGGCATATTGTTTCCACACGTGGAGAGGAAACGATTTGGAGACGAACGGGCTTCCTGTAGGTATGGGGAACGGTGCATAATAAGTAATCTTGCATGCTGGGCTAGGTATAGTCTCAAGTCATTAAAAACATACACGCCCCACACATGTTCATATTTCAAGGTGCACTAAATTATTGCATGCGATGATTAAGGCTGGCCATAATGGTGGTATCTTAGCTGGTATCATGCACACGGGAATAGCAAACATGCTGATGTGGCAAAGAATTAAAGAAGAGAGGGTGGTTAGAGTAAGTAGTGTTCATGCATGCATTGGTAAACATATTTTTTTGTGAAGAACGACAGCACTAGTTGAGTACTTTTGCAGACTTCAAAAACTATTCCACCACCTCTACTATCTTGCTAAGAGTAGGTGAAATTTTTGAATCGAGCCCTTAAACTAGAAGGGAGATAGTGGTACTCTAATAGCTAACCTTGTTGTGATGACAAGATAGGACATGGCACGCACCTGGACGGAAGAACTAGTCTGCATTGTGCATTTAAGTTTTGTCTGAAGTCAATGTACCTCTACTTTCACCAGACTTATAAAAAAATGTGTCAACATTCACAATGTCAAATCAATATTTTTACACTCATTATAAAATGTAGTTCTTATACTCATTATAATCAGTATTGTAGATATTGATATTTTTAGTATAAATTTGGTCGTGGTATTTCATTGATGCCTGTCAAAGCGTGGAGGAAGCGAAGCTTAGGGCTTGCATTGCCGGTCTCTACATAGGTATTTCTCTTCATAATCCTGTAATTTTAGAGACTGATTGCGCTTTTGTGGTAGCGTCTCTTGCATCGGGGGACTATGACAGGTCTGCTATGCGTGACCTGAAGATGAAAGCGTTGAGCATCTCGATGTTGATCAACAATCTTCAATTGTCAAAGATTAGACATTCGGCCAATAAGGTGGCACACTTAATCGCTAAGTATAGCTTTGACAATAGAGTAGATGGTATTCTTGTAAATAACGTACCGCCCTGTGTGGTGAATATTGTATCGAATGAGTATACTGGTGTGGCTGGTTAATTAATATAAGGTGGTGTTCAAAAAAAGTATAAATTTGGTCAAACATTTTGCAAACGGTTGACGGGAGTAAAAAGGACCAGAGGGAGTATCATGCATGCGGAGTAGGCAAAAAAATTGCTTGTCTAAAAAAAGGCAAAAAATTGCTCATTTATAGCCGGTCGAAGTCTCAAAGGGCGCGACCGCGCAAGGGAGGCGAAGGTCGTGGGAGGTGCGACATTTGATGGAATTAAGTGAAGTTACATCCACGTGCCGGCGTGGCGTGCGAACAGGCAGAAGCTATACCGTCAGGCCTATGATATGGGTCTAGTAGACATGACATTTAGTGGGTCCCACATAGTTCTCGAGAACTCTTTGGGGGCTTGCAGCCGTTTATCCACCGGGCAAGCCAGCAACCCCACGCCGTTCGCACGCCCTACTAGTCCCCGTCTTCTACCTTACAATAGTTTGCTCCCAGTTGTCCCGTCCTTTCACATTAGTTCGCTCCTAGTTTTTTTGCGGGATACAACAGTTCAACTTCTCCTAACCCTCCTCCAAAATCCATGGCCTCCCAAATCTCCATGGTCGCCGCTGAGTACCTGGTTAGAGCCATCACCGGCGATCAGTTCATCGTCATCTACACACGTGGATCCGAGACGGTGCAAGCATGGCTTGCTCGCTTCCTACGCATGTTCAACAGTTCAACGGATGAGTGGGTCGCTGGACTAGATGTTGAGTACACCACAGTCCTGGGACGAGAGAAAGATCTAAAGGACGAAGAGAGGAAGAAGCCCGCCGTGATCCAGGTTTGCGTACATAACATTTTCTTGGTCTACCACATATGCCATGCCGACGTCGAGTGCCAGGATTTTAAGAACTTCCTCAAGGACAAAAGAGTGAAATTCGTTACTGTAGGATTTAAGAACGATAGGGATGTCATGCGTCGGATAGGTCTCGTTGTAGGCCAGCCCTTTAATCTCCAGAAGGCAAGCCTGGTGTCCTCCTCTCAACCTTCAATTCTGACCCTGGCAGCAGCCATGATTGATCCTTCGTACGCTAAACTGAAGAAACCTCATCACGAGTTTCATCATGCATGGGAGTCGAAGACATTAGATGAAGATCACATCCTGTATGCAGCAATGGATGCCTACCTTTGTTTAAGTATCTACAAGGGTTGGATGAAGAAGCAAAGCCCAGTGTCCGGTTCAAGCAAAGAAGCGTCAGCGAAGAAGAAGAGGAAGAGGGACGAGGACGAAGTCGAGGACGTGGACTCGGACTCCGAGTAGGTGGCAATGTCGTCGCTCATGCTGGTTCTACTGCAGTGTCAAGCGGACTAGTTGCTTAGTTTATTTTCAAGGGTGTGTTGTGCTGAGGCCCCAGCAGAACTATGTTTATGTTCTTTCTCATTATTTGAACTCTTTAGTACGTACAGTAGTACTAGTACTATGTCTTACTATTGTTCTTCTTGCAGTTGGTACTGCTGCTCGTATCTTCGTGTTCCTACTGTACTTAATACGTTCGTACTAGTAGTATAATTTGGATTAGTCGATTTGTGAAAGAAGTTTGACGAAGCGAAGGAAGAAGACGGCAGAAGAGGTGGAAGAAGCCCTTCTAGCCATCCATGTTGCATCAAACGGCTCACATGAGTCGACTGACCCAAATTGCTCCTTCAGATTGCAGGATCCACGTGTCATTCAAGGTCTCGAAGGTAGATTCCGTGTCCGCAACCGGTTTGCGGGCTCGACGCGCGTGCGACCGGCTTCCGCCGCGACAGCCACCATGCGCGCCTCCTCCGCGCGGGCAGAGACGACAATGACACGCTAGTTCCTCCTCGCCGGCGTGCTGGAGCACGCGCTCGTCCTCCTCTATGTACGCTACGTGCATAGACGTGGCTCCACCAGCTGCTCGCGTGCTTGGCAGCGCGGCGGCATCGTGAGGAGGGACTGCAGACGACGTGAGCGGGCGAGCCTTCAGCTTCATGGCACAGGGATGGCGGCGACACAGCGGTGATGGGCGAGAAATTGTTGGCCGGAGCAGGCGGGCGCCGGCATGCGCAATGGCGGCAGCGGCATATTGATGAGTGCGCGTGTGGGAGCTTACTTTAGTTTTATATATAAGGTTGGTCAAATTTAAAAGAAAACCGTACTAGTACACGTAAACATTAGACTTAGGCAGCGCTTTTATTAGTTAGTACCATAGCCACGATACGGAATCCTGTGCAAGCGCGTGAACCGTGGCCACGCGGTCGATCGAACGGTGCGTCACCGTGTCGCGCTCGAAGGACATCCACCGAACCTTTTTGTGTGTGTGAAAACAATCCTCGAATATTACTCAACTTTTTTTCTATGAGAGTTCTTGACGCTGCAATATTTCCATATATATTTGAATTTAGCTCCAGTTCGTGTTTATTTGGATTTGGACGTTTTAGGTGCGCCCTAGTTTTTTTTAATACTGATTTTGTGTGTGACTCTGAGAGAGAATGTGTGTATGTGTCCATATGTGTGTTCTGGCAGAAGGGCAGTGTGGAGACGGTGTGCGTGTGATACAGACATAGAGAGGTGTGAATGTGCAAATGATCATGCATGAGTGAGACATAGATAGATGCCGATACGTTGTGTATACATGAGAGAACGGTCTTCTAGTTTACTTGTGTGTGTGTGTGTGAGAGAGAGAGAGAGAGGGGGGGAGAGAGACAGAGAGAGGAGCATCTGTAACACAACAACCATCTCTCTCGATTCGTCTGTCCCTCGCACGGTCGCATGCAACACATGCATCAACGCGCACATTTTGACACCCTCACCCGGCCCCTGCCCACCTCAAGGCCCGCACAATCTCTTCATGAATACCCATTTCTCTCCTTAGGTTTGTATTCTCTCAATATCTGACACACACACACAGACAGACACATGCAGCACAACACACACACACACACACTCCCCCGAGCACACAATTCATCCCCATCCAAGGTTATATGGCGACCACTCTCGCTTGTGCTTCTTTGCACCCCAACATGCACAACACCTCAATCTTCAAAGAGGGCATTGAGCAGATCGAAGACGGCGACCACACCACGCTAGAGAATGCGGGGTCATTTGGAAGCAGGGTGATGTGACGACGGCTGGCTGACTCCTCCCCCACCCTCTCTCTCTCTCTCTTGCACAAAATTACCAATCCCTCTCTCCCCCGCACAAAATTGTCAATCCCTCAACCCACGAGATCCTTCCCCTCTCGTCCATGTTTTTCTAGCTCTCTCATCAAACATGTTGTCTCTTCTCCTTCCACGTATATAGAATCTAGATGCACACACATCTCATGTATATTACATGTATCCCTCTTTCTCACAGACCAAACTTCTTCCTCTCTCTTTCTCTCTCTCTCTCTCTCTCTCTCTCTCTCTCTCTGTGTGTGTGTCTCGTTAGGTTTTTCTCCTACTCTCTCGTCCACATACATACAATCTTTCCCGCCCTATCTGCTCCATCTTCAAAAGCTCTGTCTGCATGTTTCATTCACACATTGGGATATGTCAAAATGTTGCTTCTATAATGGCTGATGTAGAGTTATGGTTGTTTTTGTTGCATCCTACAAAGTAATAACTATGAAATGCATTTAGATTCTCATTTGACTGGGATTATGTGAGTTTGAGCATGTTATGAAGTACTATAGACCTTTTATACATCTTGGGATTCGACAATGATTGTAACTATTGAATTGTATAGACCATTACATTCGAAGTCAATAGCCTAATATATTTATTTCACAATTTCAACAAATGATTAGTTCACTACAAACTAAGAAAACAAATGTGTACTCCCTCCGTTTTTATTTAAGTCCGCGTATTAGCATTGGTCAAAGTCAAGTTTTGTAAACTCTCAGAAAGCTTATAACAAAAAATATTAACATATACAATAACAAATAAATACCATTAGATTCATTATTGAATGTACTTTCACATCATACATATTTTTTATGGTAAATGTTTATATTTTTCTATAAACTTGGTCAAACTTTAGGAAGTTTGACTTCGGTCAAACCTAATATGCAGAGTTTACTACTACTACTCGCTAGTTGCTTAGCCGAATCACTCAACACGCCACACGGGGAGTCCATTGTCACAAAATTTTGAGGTCGGCGGGAAAATCTCCCGCGACCCTGATTCGAGTAGTGGGAACTTATCATCATAGCCTTCAGAACAGGCCTACGGATGACGCTTGGTAGGGGGCTGTTTTCGTAACTTCAGGTTCACCCTACCCAGCCAACCCCACCCCGGCACCCAGAGTAGTACACCTGAATACTCCCCATTTTCTATCCCCACCGCAAAATAGACTTCTCCACGGCACTGCAGCCTTCGTGCTCCTCCCCTTTACATCGGCGCACTCGTCCACCGCAGCGCATCTGCCTCATCGACGACCTCGTACGCCGCACTAGAGCCAGTCCACCGTCGTCATCGTACACGGAGCCTCTTCCCCGGCATCGTCTTCCACGGTCTCGGATCTGCTTCCTGGAAGCCGACGCCAAGCGCAGAAGTACCACCGTCGTGGACAATGAACTAACTCCCGTTGCCGACCATGACTCACAGAGGTCGCCGTGACCATCGTTCTCCTCCTCGATTGGTAATGTGTGTATTGAATCACTTAGCAGTACATGTGCAGTTCCAATTTTGTTCATACCTACCCTTCAAATTTCCTGGGTGCTATTGTTCTCGTAAAAGTAATTGGTTATAGCCTCCATTGTCCAACAGAATATCAGCTTGTAATTGTGCGTCGCTCCTGTATCGCGTTGTGCTTGGGTAGGTTTTTCATCTGCAACCAGTAGTGTGGCAAATGATGGAAAGGTTTTTAGAACTAGCAATATGCCCATGTGTTGCACGCATCAAGATGCATTTGTATGAGTACTTTATCTTGTGGGAGAAAATGATGAACGAGGGAAGGCCTTATTTGCAAATCTGGAGAGGGGTATGGGTATCTTTTTGCAAAACTCCCATTTGTTTCCTTCCTATCTGTCAGATATAAATCGGAAGGCCTATATTGCAAGAAAAAAATATAGAGAAAAAAAAGTACACAGTAAAGGAAGTAGAGATAAATATTAAATACAAAATATAAAATAAATATAACAGTAGAGAAGAGAGTAGAGATAGCAGAGACATCGGGAAAGGATCACGCGCGCGCGGGAAAAAGCGGCCGGGCGTGCGCTAGTTTTGACGCGTGGCGTCCGGCGCGCTTTATAAGATACAACGCCCTCCCACCGCTCTGTGCCTTGCCACCGCTCTCTCCCTGCTCTGTGCCTCGCCACCGCTCTCTCCCCGCTCTTTTTCGCCTCGCCGCCACCGCGCCACCATGCCGCCGCGTCGTCGGGAAACTTGGGAATACCACGGTGTCCTCGCACGCCCCTCCGGCGGCTTCTCCGCCGAGATCCGGTTCTGCAGGATGCGCCTCGGCCTCGGCAATTTCGACACCGCCAACAAGGCCGCCCGCACGTACGACGAGGCGGTGTGGTGCCTCTGGTGGCCTCATAGAACATTGAACTTCCCCAACATGCTGACGCGGGGCTTAGCACCGACGAGGATCGTCGCGACAACCGGAGGTGGGAGCACCGTCTTGGCATCACCGAGATGGACGAGGAAGCCATGGCACTGTGGCGCCAACACTTCTTGCAGGACATCATCAACGAGCGCAAGTTCTACGCGCAAAGGAGGGCGGATAGGGATAAGAGGAGGGCGTCGCGAGGACAAGCATAGGCGAAAAGCGGACGCTCAATTCAACATGAGGCTAGGAGCAGCGTCGCCCTGGGAATCCGACGATGATCGGTATCTTCACGCCTACAGTCAGACATCGGAGGAGGACATCACTGAGGAGGAGTCCGGCAACGAGGAGTAGTTGAATTATCTTTTTTTTATCTATCTATGCTGAGAACTATCCTCTACTCTCTAGTATCTACTTCTCGATCTCAGCACTGTAAACACTTTTTTAAAGCGCCGCATGTTGCGATTCTGTTGGAGATGCTCTAACATGGCAGACGAGTGCTTTAATGTTGCCCACAAGATGCGCGAGTATTACTAGTAGTATATTTTTCTTGCCATGTTGAGATTTTAAAACCACGAGTGCGAAAATGCAGAGGAGCAACGAAGACCAAACACGGGATATTTGGGACATCTTCAAGGAGCTGCACCGAACCTGTAAAACAAGCTTTGGTAAGTAACACCCTTTCAATTACTTTCGTGTAGCCTCGTGTTCTTCGATGTGTATATGTTGTAGTTTCTCTTTCTCTTAAGTGTGGTGTTCTTTGATGTGTAATAAGAAGAGTCTTAATCGTCCTAATGCTTTCGTTTTTAGCTTGATGTAGGAAGTGGGTGTTCTCACCTTGTAGTCTATTTTTTTCCTTTTGAATTCACTTCTCCGAGTTCTGTTTATCTGGCTTCTACTAAATGGATCTAGGTTGCTCTGAGTATTGATCTAAAAAAGAAGTAACTTCATGTCAGGATGCAGTTCCTGCGAGGAGGGAAGTATGGTCAACCTCGAGATCATGTTTCCAAAATGAGGCTGGATTACACACAAGGTGTCAGTTCCTTAATGATGCTGGATTAGACACAAGGTGCAAATTCCCAGATGATGTTGGATTACACACAAGCTAGGTGGAGTCGTCAGTTGTTCGTGTCCTTGTGGCATTAGTAAAGGCTGAAAGAAAGCGTGCAGCAGCCCTTGAGAATGTAGCTGAGTTCCTGAAGAAGAGAAAAGAGCAATCAGATGCTCTCTTCACCCAAGCCAAAGAAGAGATGGAAGAAGCCAGAAATAAGCTAGCAGAGGCAGAGCAGGCTAGGCGTCTCCTGCTATCTAAAACTGTTGTCAATACAAAATTTCCTTCATAATAGCTAGGTTCAAATGTTTATCCAATCAGCATGCCTGTTGTGATATCTGTGCATCTACTGATGTGGCACAAAATGTTTTTTTGGGTCATGCAATAACAGCAATTACTTTCCAAACAATAACAGATGAAGCATTGGACATGGTATAGTTCATGCGCAAGCCCGACATTCCAAGTTCAACTTCCACATCAAACTCATGTTCACAGATATATGCACATTCATACATAATTTCCACAACCATGATTCACTTCAAAGCCAAAAAAATGTGAGGAGAGTTATAAATAAAGAAAATACTCTACTAGTTCCTGCTACCAGTGCGAGCACAACAAGTCAAGACCATGCGTAAATTAATTATATTTTAGTCATTTTTGTATTCTAAAATGCCTGTCGGCTCACGAAAGGACGTGTTGCCGGCACACGCGCGAATTCAATGAAGGCATGCGGGGCAGCCTTAAGCTGGTTGCACGTGGCGAGGAGGCGTGCTCAGCCGGGCCTACAGCGAGTGCAGCCCTCTTGGTCGGCGTGCCGGTTCAATGCCTGCGCTATGAGAGCTCGCGTCCGTGTCAGAGCAATCACTCCCTCCAGTCCTTTTTTGTTTGGGTATAACAAAATCTTGTTTTCCATTCACATTTTACAAGTAAAATTTGTGGACAAACTTTGACCCAAAGTACGATGGGGACTAGTAAACCAGAACGGAGGTAGTAGTTTTTTTAATCAAAGAAGGGTTTCCCCTTCTGATTTTCATTACTGAAAACCAGCATCTAAATCTAAACCATAGTATTTGCCCTAGAACTACCAGGTTCAACATCTCGCAACATAAACCCATACAACCTCCATCGCAAAAAAAACCATACAACCATACGCCAAGGAGGTACGTAGTACTATGAATTCCATTTTCGCTCTATACCAATCGTTCTAAAAACTACTTACTACTTATAACACGTCATTGAAAATCGGAACTCTTAACCCCGCTAAAAAAACGATATTTTAAACGTGGCTACTCGATCTGTGGCAACTGGCGAGCCACCGCGCTCCAAGTCGTTCACCTTTGGTCCCGACCATCAACTCCTACGGATCAAATTATCACGCGAGCTGACTATTCCTACAAAGGTGCTCCACCACGTACCCGGTACCCGCGAATGCAGCAATCGTGCACCTAGGGTTTTAGGGTTTATTTGTTAACATCGCCTTTACGTAACACTCATGTGTGCGAGACAGCAAGAGGCCGACTGCATGTGTGCGCCTCTTCTCTTCGTATATGTACTCCACCGTTTGTCTGGTGTCCAAAAAATTATAATAACTACTAGCAATGTGCCAATGCGTTGCCACACGATCAAAGTAGATTAATACATATTCACCGATTTGATAGATAAAAAGTCTAGTTTTGAAATACGTATATCACTAAAAATATGTTATGTTTCACTCAAAATATATTCCTTTGGCGGTTTTGATGAGATAAGGGAGGAATGTTGTTGGTTTCAAGATTCGAGAAGTGGTATATGTCTAATTTCTACTCTTACTAGCAAGATGCCCGTGTGTTGCACGGAACATCAAGATCTCGTGGGAGAAAATGATGAACGAGGGAAGGCCTTATCTGCAAATGTGGTGAAGAGTGCGGGTAAATTGCCATATTTTCCTTCCTATCCATCGGATATAAATCGGATGACCTACATTGCAGGATGGCAGGCCCACCATCATCATCAACTTTATTTTTTATCCCTACTCTTATAAAAAGCATTGTCGGTGATGACCATGTGCCTGCCATCCTGCAATATAGGCCGTCCGATCTATATCTGACGGATAGGAAGGAAACTATGGAAATTTTGCAAAAAGATACCCACACCCCTCCACATTTGCAAATAAGGCCTTCCCTCGTTCATCATTTTCCCCCAAAAGATAAACTACTCATACAAATGCATCTTGATGTTCCGTGCAACGCATGGGCATCTTGCTAGTTGTTGCAAAAAGCCCATGTGTGTGTGAGAGAGAGGGAGAGTGGAGGAGAACGGAGTGCATGTGTGACAAAGACACAAGGAGTGTGTGTGCGATAGGTATCAACTTAAAATGAGGCAATAGTATGTGTGTGCACGATCGAGAGGGCGTATCTCAAGAAGGGAAGAAAAATCTACATAGATACAAGGAGCGGGAGAGAGACATGTATGCGATGGTGGAAGCACGAGTGTGCGGGTGTATAAACCTATCTAGAGGCTAGCTAGTCGATAAATGTTTGTGAGAGAAATACGAGTCAAGGTGCGAAAGCGAGAGTTTTGTGTGTGAGAGAGAGACGGCAGTCGGGAAGGGGAGTGGAAGCAGGAGTTGTGTGTGTGTCTGCGAGAGAGAGAGAGAGAGAGAGAGAGAGAGAGAGAGAGGAGACGGTACTCGGGGGTGTCTGATTGGTAAACAAATGAATAATGTTAGTCTGGGATGGAGACGAACAGGAGACCGCAACAAATGTTGTGTCTATAGGAGAGAGAGAGAGAGTAATTTTAGTGGTATGAGTCATATGTAGAGACATATAGGGTGTGTGAGAGAATCCCATAGAGAGAAAGACAAAGTGAAAGATGAGTGGAGACTGTGTGTGTGGTGGTGAAAAAGAAAGCTTAGGTACCGAGTGATATCAGAGAACAGTAGAGACGTGAGAGATAATGAAAACCGTGTAATGTATAATGATAGGGAGAGTGTGACACTTCTCAAGGGAGACATCGAGAGACCATGTATGCGAGGATAGGAGAAACATGAAGTGAGCGTGCGGGTGAGCTGGAGAAAAGAGAATGATAGCTACCTGAAGGAGCATGCATGCGAGAGAGATGGGCGTGAAAGGAGTGGACAAACAAGGGATTCAAATATTTGAATTCGAGATGATGATACATGTAATCCATACTCGAACCACAATTGATCTATCATAAATGCATACTAATATGAATTCACGCACCTCTATGTTATTTAATATGTAGATATTACTGATCCATACATTTTAGTAGAACATAATTTGGTTAATTTTTTTCGAATTCAACCTTAAGATTTCGAGATCATTGTATTTGTAAATCATATTATACATATAAAGAAGCAGAATTCTTTGTTGTGCTTTTGAAAGTATATATAAAAATGATGTATATAGAATGTAATTCCAATTGAAAATGGATCCCGCCCGAAAAAATAGAATAAAAACGGGATTCGAATTGAGTTGGCACAGTAAACGTGCACTCTGCAAAATTTGAACGAAGCGGGGAAAGTCGCAGTAACCGCCCGAAACCAAAATCTGCGAGATGGAAATCACTACTGCCTATCCCTGTCACACAAAGCCTATCTGCTGGATTTCTATAGGTTTCGATAGGGGTAGGTTTGTAATTTCACCCAAATGTGACGTAACCGCCTCTCACCCGGATTAATACACGGTGGGCGCCAAAACACAGTGTGTCCTCGGCCGAAATCGACTCCATCCCCGATTCATATTCATACACGGTGGGCGCCAAAAACAAACTCTCGTCGGCAAATATTCGGTGTATGCAAGATTACCGTCCTATCCCCAACCGACTAATGTTGTTGTGATGTAGTAGAAATTTGAAATGGGGGCTAAGTTTGTAAATTTCCTCGCATTTCAGACAAGCGCGCCCTGAATACATGGTTACCTCCTTCCTCTCTACCTCCCTTTTCCCCATTCGTACTCCGTGGGTGCCAAAACACCCTCTCCACCCCACCCTCCTCCATCCACCGCCGTCCGCCACCCCATCCCCCGCCGTCCTCCTCCACCATGCCAGAGCTGATACCCCGACGCCGCCGTCCATTACAAGAGATCGACCTCTCTCATCCACGGCTTCGGACCGGGATCCTTGCATCTCGTACTCTCGCTTCATCCCCGCCGTTGTCCACCTTGTCGGCGCCGCTCCTACGACCATCTCGTCCACCGCGCCCCGCCGCCACCGTCTACCCTCCTAGATCTGCTTCCACGCCGCCGACAGCCATCACTACCGCAGCACCGTCAAATTCTCAGCAGATGCGTACACGGCGCCGCACCAGAGGCGGTACTCTTTCGTATCTACTCAACTTATTTATCGCGGCAAGAAAATAGATCGCCACTGCTTTACTCTAATTTCTTGTCTTGGTTGCGAAGTTGCCTTTGTCCGGTTTGCACCTTCAGAGCCGCCATGGCACGCTCAACTCTATACTCCCAATGCTTATGGTTTTCCCCTTTTATATTCCACACTAGTTAAATCACAGTAGACTAAATTTCAAAATTGGGTCAGTCGATTTTTCAGAGCTCACCGGAATTCGCCGGTGCGATCGAAGGGGCTCGGGTGGTTGTGGGGCCTCACCGAACGAAGAAAACTCGATGCGGGTGGGGGTTGGGGTGGAGGTGGGGGTGGCGGAGGAACACAGGCGGTGGAGGTCGATGGTCCGGCTGGCGGCCCGTGCGGTGTTCTGTATGGGAAGAATCAGAGACGGGGAAGAAGAAGGGTTAGGAGACGTAGGATCTTCATCCAACCGCCTGAAATGGTCGAGAGACAGCTGGGAGTTGCATTCTTAATGCGCTCTGTTTCATCATGTGTGGGCATTGCGCAACCAACATTTTATTATCCAAAATCTGCTTGCTCTTCTTTACCATGTTCCTCTTCCGTTCTTCTTTAATATGTACTCTCTCCGTTCCTAAATACAAGTCTTTGTATAGATTCCACCATGGACTACATATGGAGCAAAATGAGTGAATCTACACTCTAAAATGTATCTGGATACATCTGTATGTGATCCATAGTGGAAATCTCTACCAAGACTTATATTTTGGAACAGAGGAGTATGATAGTGGTACAGTATGTTCCTTATACTGAAGATGAGCAGGGACATTTGCAGTGTAGAGGTCTATACGGTCGGTTGTGATGGACACTTTGAGCCTCTTTGATTTGTAGGATCTTGTAAACATAGGAATAGGATTTGTAGTGGCCTGCCCACTTGAATCCTATAAGAATAGCAAGGAAATGCGGGGTGCTGTGTCGCCTTTGAGAGTTACACTGATATTAACAGTACCGCACCTTCACTTGAAGAGAGCTGGTATTCGAAGCCTTTCTAGCCGTACCGGCAATACTAGCACATATATTCCAGCAAGTTCCACTTTGCTGATTTTACTCTGATGCTTAAGGTTTTCCCGTTATATCTACACTATGATTTGTGTAGCTGCTTTGTGTCGCACTAGCAGCAGTCCACTCTTGAAGCTAAACACTGCAATGACTTACAAAATTGGCACCAAGGCATTGAGTGCCATTCTGGATGCAATGAAACTCATACGCTCCCCACCTGTTGATTCTTGTTCAGAATATGGTCCTAATGACTATTCTAACCTCGAGGAGTCAAAGGCAGATGGCCTGTCCTGTTCACCCATCAAGGTGCCTGTTCTAATTTGGCAATGTTTTATTGATTGCGGGTATCTTGCATATGTTGTCTTGCATTTCTTCTACTTTGTTGCACCGCCATCTGCTTAGTTTACTCATCATATATGTCGAGATGCCATGCCCATCCATTATCAATACATATTCCATCTGTCATTATACCATGTTTTTCCACTCAAATGTTGTTCTTGTGCATCAGACATCAAAAAGGAATAGGGTGATTGCCGAACCTGAAGGAGCACTAGCAAAGTCCTTGAAAAACGTGGTGGTGCCGGAGAAATCAGACAACACCCCACTTATATTGGCTGTACAGCCAGTGAGACAAAATGTAGGACCGACTCCAACAGACTGTACCCATACTTCACTGGCCACACCACTAGCCCCACCACACAGGACCTACACTCCAGCAAAAGGTATACCTATTTCATTTGCCATAGCACAAGTTGTACCACAGAAAAATCCCACTCCAGCAAAAAGTACAACAAGTCCACCGGCCGAAGACCTATCCCAACTGCAGAGACGGCCAATTCCTGCAGATTGGAACCCCATTCCATTTATTCCCAGTTTAAAAGACAATGCTTTCAATGTTGTTAGGTACTACGTTCATATATTCCCATCATGGGAAGATTATTATGAAGACAAACACCATTTTCACATCTTCCTGTCCAACTTACGTGTAAGTGCTATTATTCATGGTTATTATTTTCCTGTTTTCTGCTGATTGAACACATCAATGATTTACATTACATTGTTGTAACTAGGCGAGGGTCAATCTGGATAGTCATGACGAGCAAAGCTTGCTTGTGCTTTTCAAGGAAGCATTGCAGCAGTATCGGTGTTACCTGAGGAAATCACACTTTGATGGCAAGTCTATAAACGAATTTCCGGTGAAGTTTCCTTTGCTAAATTTAGAATACATTGAATGGAAAAACCTTGTTATGCACTGGTCTCATTCCCAGGATGAGGTACTGTCTATGAAATCACATGACAATTTGAACTTCTACTTTTCCGCATGTGCCTTACGGATCTTTTTTGCAGGAAATCTGCTCGAAGAAGAATTCTGGTTTGACAAGAATGATAGGAATCGCAAATATGCTGCCCACTGCTTTGCTCTTGTTAGTACCTGTTGTCATGTATCACTATACTTGGATACATACCTGGTTCATTATGTGACAGCAGTATGCCTGATAGCTTGCTTATCAATTGTTCGCTCCAAATTATCTGATCTGCATGAATGGTCACATTAGTGTAGAATATATCCAATGCCAATGTTTTTTTAGCTCTACATTGTTCTTGTAAGTACATGATGTCCTTTATCAATGTACTTATAATGACAGGTAGTTGTTCATGTACCATCACTCTGCAGCTTATTTTCCTTTGCCCTCCATTTTCTACACATCAGATCTATATTTACTCTTACCATAAGTTTGGTACTGAAGAAGTTTAACTGTGCATTGCTCTTGGATGTACCTTTTGCCTGTATCGCTGCACTTACATTTATAGCTACTTGGTTATGTAGCATCACTCTTCATCTTATCTTAAATAGTCTCCATTTTTTCGTATATTATCACATCTATATTTACTCTTAACAAAATGTAGAATAAAGGCAATGCTTTTGAAGAAGATTATGTGGTAAACTTCTTGAATTTCCCCCCCCCATCAGCATGGACAAGGCCTTTATAGAGCCTGTCTTCACCAATAATGTAAGTTTGTCCATCTCAAGCATTCAAACTTTGTTGTATATATTTGGTTAGGCATGACTGCAATAGCTGTTTATTTTTGGTGTTTGCATCAAATTGCTTGTTTGAAGTTTATTATGTAGTTCATAAACAAAAGTTTGTCCTTTCTCAATTTAAGTTTTCAGTTGTACAACCAAGTTCCTTCTTCATACCATGTAAATTAAACTATACAGAGCAAGTGATCTTCTTTTGCACTGCATGTATGCTTCTGTTCTTCATCCGTAATCTAGTGGTCTGGTGAACCTACCCACTACAGCACAATGTCATATTCTGCAATGTCTTAACTATGAACAATGTCATATCATTCTACTATTATTTAAACCATCCCTTTATTTGCCAATCTGAAATGGTATAAATTGACAGCACACTAATCATTGATACTTATGAGTACTTGATATGTAATCCAGTGGTGTCGTGAAGCTGCCAACTCCTTCACAATGGCATTTCCTGCCATGTCTTGACCTGATCAATACCATATTGTGTTAATGCAATTTTAAACTGTGTCACTTTATTCGTCAGTAAGAAATGTGATGAATTGTCAGCACTGATACAATTATGTGCAAAACCTGTCATTTGTCTGCTTGTTTATCTTTCAGAGTGAGGAAGATATAATTGTTGAACAAGCACAGACTCATCATCTTGCTCAGCTGCTTGGGCTGCAGCTCCCCAGCAGGGCTAACCTTTCTTGAACTCTATTGAAGTGATGTCGGTTTTGTATATTATTTTGTCGGCGTGTTTATTTGCACTGGTGGCGATCTTTGATGCCCAGTGTATGTATTCTGCTGTCTGCTTGTGCTTTATTATCATAGTGGCGAACTTTGATGCCCAGTGGATGTAATATGCCGTAATTTCATATATAGTCTAGGTTTTTTCTTATTCACGATGCTGTAGTTATTTTACTGTATATATATCCTGTCTTCGCAGTAAACCGGCCAAACTGTAAATTACGGTACATAATCGAGCCGTCATGCAATCACGATGTAGGTTGGGCCTGAAACGTGCCGAACAGCTCATGGGCCGGCAGCAGCCCGAAATGAACCCCGGCCCATGATTGTGCGAATCAAATCATGGGCTTTTAATAGGCCAAAATTGTCTCGGTCCTTGTTTGGCCCAATCAGATATCGGCTGCGAGCAGGCCGGATGCAAACCGGGTCGTAGTTAGGCCCAACTATATGACGGGCTTTTAACAGGCCGAAATTAATATAGGGCTAAAATGTTAAACGGGCCCTTAACAAGCCAAAACTAATATCAAGCCGAATTACTAAGTGGGCCTTTAGCAAGTGGGCCCAAAAGCATAGTGTCCAGTTGACGGGCCGAATCTGATATGGGCCATAATTAATCCCAAAGCCTCTTAAAGGTCCGGACCTGATCTGGGCCATAATTTGGCCCATAATGTGGTAGGCTTTTAACGGGTCGGATCTCATATGGGCCACTATTAGGCCCGGAGCGTGGCAGGCCATTAATGGATCAGATCAAATATGGGCCGGCATTTGGCCCAAAACATGGCAGCCAGTTAATGGGTCAGCCTACTAGGGTCCTCAAAATCTTGTGGGCCTACAGCTGGGCCGGCCCATTCATGTCGGCGAAATCTCGTGGGCCTTTAGCTGGGTCGGCCCATTATGATCCGCAAGAATCTTGTGGGCCTTTACCTGGGCCGGCCCATTATGGCACACAAAATCCTTATGGGCCTTTACCTGGGCCGGCCCATTATGGCCCGCAAAATCTTGTGGGCCTTTAGCTGGGCCAGCCCATTATGGTCCGCAAAATCTCGTGGGCCTTTAGCTGGGCCGGCCCATTATGGTCCGCCAAATCTTGTGGGCCTTCAGTTGGGCCGGCCCATTTAAACTTGATGAGTTGGTCCACGTGTCAACATATCATAGGCGTGTCTCGCCCATTGGATGAGTGACACCTCTGCCAACGCAGACCTGACACGTGTCTCCTCTAGCCAATGATGATTTTACACGTGGAAAATCCCCATTGGTCGGGGCTGTTAACGGGTTATCGGATCCAAAACCCGACCCGATAGCTTAACGGCGTTCCGTTACGGTGGATGCCACGTGTCAGTCACCCTTGATGAAAGCACTTCTGTGACGCACGATTTATCGTCATGGAAGTGGACACTTCCGTGATGATAATTTTGGTAATGTCATGGAACACTTCTACGACAGCACAGGTATGACTATCTTGATTCTGTCATAAAATCATCATGGATGTACATGCATGACAGAAAACGTGACCTATTGTGACAAACACGTATCATCACGGAAGTGTATTTTTTTGTAGTGTTCTCTCTCTTTGGATCTCAATACAAAGTTCTCCGCGATTCTCTTGGAGATATATTCGATGTAATTCTTTTTGCGGTGTGTTTGTCGAGATCCGATGAATTGTGGGTTTATGATCAAGATTATCTATGAACAATATTTGATTCTTCTCTGAAATCTTTTATGCATGATTTAAATATCTTTGCAAGTCTCTTCGAATTATCAGTTTGGTTTGGCCTACTAGATTGATCTTTCTTGCAATGGGAGAAGTTCTTAGCTTTGGGTTCAATCTTGCGGTGTCCTTTCCCAGTGACAGCAGGGGCAGCAAGGCACGTATTGTATTGTTGCCATCGAGGATAAAAAGATGGGGTTTATATCATATTGCTTGAGTTTATCCCTTTACATCATGTCATCTTGCCTAATGTGTTACTCTGTTCTTATGAACTTAATACTATAGATGCATGCTGGATAGCGGTCGATGTGTGGAGTAATAGTAGTAGATGCAGAATCGTTTCAGTCTACTTGTCGCGGACGTGATTCCTATATACATGATCATGCCTAGATATTCTCATAACTATGCGCTTTTCTATCAATTGCTCGACAGTAATTTGTTCACCCACTGTAGAATTTGCTATCTTGAGAGAAGCCACTAGTGAAACCTGTGGCCCTGGGTCTATTCTCCATCATATTATTTTCCTATCAACTTGTTATTTCGGTCGCCGTTTATTTTGCAATCATTATTTTCCAATCTATACAACAAAAATACCAAAAATATTTATCTTATTATCTCTATCAGATCTCACTTTCGTAAGTGACCGTGAAGGGATTGACAACCCCTTTATCGCGTTGGTTGCGAGGTTCTTGTTTGTTTGTGCGGGTACGTGGGACTTGCGTGTAATCTCCTACTGGATTGATACCTTGGTTCTCAATACTGAGGGAAATACTTACGCTACTTTGCTACATCACCCTTTCCTCTTCAAGGGAAAACCAACGCATGCTCAAGAGGTAGCAGTCTTCATCAGGAGTGGTGAACGAGGAATCACCCTCTGTAACCTACGGCCGATTCGCTATGCTACATTGATATCAAGAGTGAGATATGAGGTATCACCCTCGGCACTCGATAGTAGCTATGTAGAGTCGTACAACTAATGACGGGTGCCGGTGATGTGTCGGTCTCTGCACGTCGATCACATTGATCGAGTCATCCGGAAGGAAAGTATGGCAACACAGATAAGGGTGCAGGGCCACCGAGGATCACTAACCAACCTATACTAAGCATATAGGATGGCAGGTAAAGTAACAATAGCATGTTACAAAAGCAGGCTATGCATCAGAATAGGAGTTATCGAACAACAGTAGCAAAATCTAATGCAAGCACGAGAGAGAAAGAAGGGGTGATATAGGAATGATCAAGGGGGTTTTGCTTGCCTGGAAGCCCTGCTGAGAGGGGTTGGCCATTAGGAGCGTAGTCGTACTCGGGAGCAGCGTCAGTCTCGGGGTTTACTGGAGAACAAGAGAGGGAAGAAACAATAAATACACAAATGCATGACATGGCAATATGTTGTGCTAGGGGTCACCTAATGCAGTGCTACGTGTTACAGACAGAGAGGGAAAATATCTGTGAATATTTTCCTGGCTTTAGGAAGTTATCGGACAGACGAACCGGAGGGGAAGGTTCCATGTTTGCAGTGTTGAAGGTATGTGACAGGTATGTGGATGGCATATTCAGATTCGTCTTATTTTTTGATCATTTTTCATATATAAATTATTTCCATCTGAGTTGCATATTATTTTATATGAATTTCTAAGTTTAAATGATTTTAAGGATTTCTTGATTAATATTAATTCGAAAATAAATTAAATATAAATTGCTATAAGTACACAGAAAGTGTACACAACAGTATGGGTTAGAGGCTGACAGTGGGACCCAGCTACTGAGTCAGGAGCTGACCAGGTCAACCTTATCCATAGAAACAGTGGAGGAGGCCTCACCTGTCAGTGACACATGGGCTAATTAATGTTTGAACTAAACATGGATTAATTAGGGGGTTGGCTCCAGCAATCAGTGGTTGTTAGCTAGGGTAGTTAGTGTTAATTAACTATATGACATGCCAGGCCCACATATATGACATGCCAGGCCCACATATATGACATGATATGGTCATCATCATCTTGTGCCTTTGATCTCCATCTCCAAATTACTGTCATGATCTCCATTGTTATCAGCATGACACCATGATCTCCATCATCTTGATCTTTATCAACGTGTCGTCACATGGTCGTCTCGCCAACTATTGCTTTTGCAACTATTGCTATCGCATAGCGATAAATTAAAGCAATTATATGGCGTTTACATCTTATGCAATAAAGAGACAACCATAAGGCTCCTGCCAGTTGCCGATAACTTTAACAAAACATGATCATCTCATACAATAAAATTTAGCATCATGTCTTCTAATTTGTTGTTGCAAGTTTTACGTGGCTGCTATGGGCTGAGCAAGAACCGTTCTTACCTATGCATCAAAAACCACAACGTGGTATAGTGATTGCTTTTTGATCTTCAGAAAGAACCATGTTCATTGAATCCAATTCAACTAAAGTTGGAGAAATAGACACCCACTAACCACCTGTGTGCGAAGCACGTCGGTAAAACCAGTCTCGCGTAAGCGTACGCATAATGTCGGTCTGAGCCGCTTCATCCAACAATACCACTGAATCAAGAATCAACTAGTGACGGCAAGCAATATGTATATACCCATGCCCACAACTCCTTTGTGTTCTACTCGTGCATATAACATCTACGCATAGACCTTGCTCGGATGCCACTGTTGGGGAACGTAGTAATTTCAAAAAAATTCCTACGTACACGCAAGATCTATCATGGTGATGCATAGCAACAAGAGGGGAAGAGTGTTGTCCATGTACCCTCGTAGACCGTAAGCGGAAGCGTTATGAAAACACGGTTGATGTAGTCATACGTCTTCATGATCCAACCGATCCTAGTACCGAAAGTACGGACCTCCGCGATTTGCACATGTTCGGCTCGGTGACGTCCCACGAACTCTCGATCCAGCTGAGTGTCGAGGGAGAGCTTTGTCAGCACGACGGCATGATGATGGTGATGATGAAGCTACCGGCACAGGGCTTCGTCCAAGCACTACGACGATATGACCGAGGTGGATTATGGTGGAGGGGGGCACCGCACACGGCTAAGAGACCAATGATCAACTTGTGTGTCTATGGGGTGCCCCCCTCCCACGTATATAAGGAGTGGAGGAGGGGAGGGCCGGCCCTCTCTATGGTGCGCCCCAAGGGGGATTCCTACTCCTAGTAGGAGTAGGTTTCCCCCTTCCCTAGTTGGAGTAGGAGAAGAAGGAAGGGGGAAGAGGGAGAGAAGGAAAGGGGGGGCGCCGCCCCCTCCCTAGTCCAATTCGGACCAGCCCATGGGGGGCGCGCAGCCACCCCTTGAGGCCCTTCTCTCCTTTCCCATATGGCCCATTAAGGCCCATTACTTCCCCGGCGAATTCCCGTAACTCTCTGGTACTCCAAAAAATACCCGAACCACTCGGAACCTTTCCGATGTCCGAATATAGCCTTCCAATATATCGATCTTTACGTCTCAACCATTTCGAGACTCCTCATCATGTCCCCGATCTCATCCGGGACTCCAAACAAACTTCGGTCATTGTTGGGGATATTACTACTGGACGTAAACCGGCCAGGAGTAGCCGGGTTAACTCTATGAAGATTAGAAGCCCATGAAGATGTGAGGATGGTGGTGCTTTCCAAAATCCCAAGGCCCAAAGGCGGGGTAAGGCATGTAGATGTAAACCGACTTTCTCATGTAACTTGCATTGTAAGATAGGAAGGATAGAGACCGAATTGGACACATTGATGATCCGGCCTCGGGACTCTCTAAACTGACGGGCGTCGACCTATGTATATAAAGGGACGACCCGGCGGCGGTTTAGGGAGAACACACAACAACAACTCGAGAGCCAGGCAAAGCGGATTTGCTCCCTGGTCATCGAAACCCCAGCAATTCCATCACAACTAGACATAGGATTTTACCTTCATCGTAAGGGGCCAAACTAGTATAAAACTCTCGTGTCCCTTGTCCGGTTTAACCCCTTTAAGCTAACCGGTAGCGATGGCTCCACGACTAAGTCCTTTCACGAGGACATCTGTCGTGACAAAACCACGACAGTTGGCGCCCACCGTGGGGCTATCGCACGATGGTTTCGAGTTCTTGATGGGCAGCTTCGAAAGACTCAAGGGATATGTTGTGGGCCGGATGACTAAGAGTCATCGCGGCAAGCTCTACATCGACGACGCGGGATGGGGTCCCGAGGCCGGTTCAATTGAATACGGGTACCGGGTCCCCTTTGGTGGGATTCACGTCTTCATCGGCAAGATCGGCGAACCGGGCCCTGAGGCGGACACCTACACCGATATCATCGAGACGGCTCAGCGTGCAAGCCTTGCCCAGGTTCAGCCCACAGCGAGGCATGTTTTCGTAGGTGTCATCCATGGAGCGGAATATGGAGATGGACCGGCATCTGATGGAGAAACCGTTGTCTTTTCTGATGACGAGTCTTCAATCGGAGAGGCCGAGTCGTTGTATCAACTGCAGGGCGGCCGGATTAGTGGAGGTTCCGATGGCAACAGTATTCTGGACCCTCTCAATCTGCCAAGCCGGGTCGCGGTCTTCATGGCTGGTACACAACCAGCGCAACACTCTTCTACCACCGCGGCAATGATCTCCGGTTCAGCAACAACAACGCCAGCGGGAGCACGGGGCTCTGCACCGCCTCCGGCTCAGGTTTTGTCCGATCTGTTCGACACTTTAGCAACGTTACTAGCAGCGGAGGTGGATGCAGCAAACCGACATCAGCACAATGCAGAGATTGCAAAGGTGAAGGATCAGATAACTCAAGCTAAAGCGGACCTGGCAGTAGAGAACGCCAGGATGGCTGCGGAACGGGCCGAGTTAGAAGCCCAGGCCTGCCGGCTTAGGTTGGATCAGAGTGCTTCAGATGATGTCATGAGGAGGAGATACCGGTCGCACCTCCCGCCAGTTTATGAGCCAAGAAATCTCTTCAACACGCCAGGAGCAGGAACCAGTAACTAGCCGGTGGTAAACCGGACTAAGGCACTGGTAACAGGAGCGTCGTTTCAGTCGTGCATGATGGACCCGCCTTGTCAGAACAACATTGTGTCACAGCGCGTTCTGACGCCTCCGGGGCATTACTCCAACCCGTTGGATAACATTGTGGCTGCCGCTTCACGATTGGCAGCTCTCCCGATCGAAGGCGAGTCACCGGTGGTGGTTGAGACAGGACGGGCTAGGGAACTCCTCCAAACAGCTTTAACCCAGCAGCAGGCTTATTCGCATAGTCGTGAGAGGATTCATTCCACCCCCGTCCAAGCCGGAGTTACAGTAGACATATTGATGAACTGGCTGTGTCAAGCAGTGCACGGCACCGTAACCCGGCGGGTGGTGGTGCTAATGCACAAGATGTGGTGGATCACGGCTGAGCACGTCGAGAGGCCGAGTTAGCAGCTCAGCACGCAGCTCATCAGCCTACTCCGGTTTGTCCGACCACCTCAGTGGAACCAGGTGTGGTCTTCGGTTCTTTGGGGGTACCGTGCCTCACCCCAGCCTTGCGTAATGTGCGACTGCCCAAGGATTTTAAGGGCCCTCGTAAGGTGCCCAATTACACTGTCGATTTTCCCCCTGAGTCATGGGTTGAGAGTTATGAGATGGCGATGGAGATGTTGGATGTGGATGAAGCGGTATGTGCTAAGTATTTCACCATGATGTTGGCAGGAACAGCTCGTACTTGGTTAAAGAGTCTACCAGCTAACTCCATTGCGTCATGGGCCGAGTTAAAAAACCGGTTTATCCAGAATTTCAAGGATACATGTAAGAAGCCCATGTCAATTGTGGACCTAGCTGCTTGTGTTCAAGAGGATGGGGAGTCTACGAGCCATTGGGTGAAGCGAGTCTCAGCTATTTTGCATTCATCAGACCGCATCAATGCAGATACAGCAGTTTTGACATTGGAGGGCAACTGCCGGTTCATGCCATTAAAACTGAAGTTGGGAAGGCTCAAACGTCACTGTAATGACATGTCAACACTTATGGCCACTTTGGTTAAATATGCCGATTCAGATAGTACCAAGGACCATGATTCTGAAGAGGACAAACCAGGGAAAGGGAAAAAGAACGGCGGTGCCAAGGGGCAGCAGCATAATCCGGTAGGTCATGGGAACAATGGTAAGCGTGTCGGCGTTCTGGGAACGGGGGTCCCCAGACTTGCCTGCCTGCGGCCTACGGCGTGGCTCAAGCGGGGGCCCAGCGCGGCCCATCTTCATCAGCTCAAGCTCAAGACCCTCGCGAGGGGCCAAGCCTCGCGGGGCGGATGACAGGAAGCTTCCTCAGAGGCAGCCTCATCAGGCAGGCTCACGAGGAGGCGGAGAGATCAATGCAAGGGTACCTCGCGAGGAACCCATGACGCAAGCCATGATGACCGAGACCAGGCAGGCGCCAGGCAGGCGCCGGCCTGCGCAGTGTCCTTGTTTCCCCTTTGGTGCAAAGGGGGCAAGCACAGGTCAAGGCATCAGGCAAAGGTTACCATTCCGGTGCAACGAGACCAAGACCAGTCGGACGGCAGGACGGAGGTCACCATGGAGCCCAAGACGGCGTCATCGCCAGTGCTTTTGGCAGCCGAAGACCACCTTTGGTCAGGATAACTTGTACTAGATTCCCCTTCGAAATGGCCAATTGTTGGCGCCCTTCCCGCTCATTATTTGGGGAGAGGCCCAGGGCCTCTATAAATAGAGCTAGCCACCACAGAAGGAGGGGACGGCTGGAAATTTGGTAGAACCATAGCAGAGAGAGAGGAAGAGGCGACTGAACTCACCCTAGCAGTTCATCGCACCAGCTCAAGAACACCTCTCGCGAGGCTGTTCTTCCCTTGTACTGTCCATCATCAGCCCCAGAGGCAATCCACCACACCACACACTGGAGTAGGGTATTACACCACAACGGTGGCCTGAACCAATATAAACCTCGTGTCTCTTGTGTTGTTCATCATTTTCATCTTAGTTCGCACGAGAGGATCGGACATAGATTGGTAGGGGAGAGATCTCCGCGTGCACCCCAGTGTTCGAACCTCAAGGGTCTGCCGGAACCCGAAACCCGACATTTGGCGCACCAGGTAGGGGTGCGTCGGAGTCCTCCCTCCTGACGACCCGCTCTCTCCCGACATCGCATCCCGCCCTCATGGCGGACAATGCGCCGCCCGCTCCAGCAACGGATGCCGACACTGGGGCCAGGGTGCTCCGGGCCTTGGCCCCCGCCTTGCGGCAAGTGCAGTGGCCATGCAAGTTCAGGCCCGAGATGCCGCCGCGCTACGACGGCGCGACGGACCCGATGATTTTCCTGCTGGCGTACGAGGAGGCCTTCCTCAGAGCCGGGGGCGACGATCGGGTGATGGCCAACTGGTTACCCATGGCCCTCACTGGCATCCCACGCGCGTGGCTCCTCCACCTGCCGACGGCCTCTGTCACCTCCTGGGAGGAGCTGCGCGACCTCTTCTTCGCCCGTTTCTCCGCACCAGCGCCGCCCGTCATCGCAGCTCTCCTGGGTGGCTCCCGGGGACCACCCTCGAATCATCACATCAAGCCGTTCGCCCGCCGGATCAGCACCGCCTCCAAGATCCAAGAAGCCCCCCCCCCCCCGGGCTGGGTGGCGCCCGAGGCCGATCTAACCTTCGACTCGGAGGACCACCCCTTCAACCCCATTGTTCACCCAAGACAAGGCGGAAACCAAGCAGGTACCAATCGACGAGGACGGGTCCACTGGCGCCACCTTAACCATAGGGGCCAACCTCGAGCCCGAGCAGGAGAAGGCCCTAATCAGGTTCCTGCGTGTGAACAAGAAGGTGTTCGCGTGGGAACCAGATCAGTTAGCGGGGGTCCCAAGGGAAGTGATTGAGCATCACCTCAACGTGTGCCCCAATGTACGCCCCGTGAAGCAGAAGGCAAGGCGGCAGTCTACTGAGAAACAGGCTTTCATCGTTCAAGAGACCCGGAAGCTAGAGGCGGCAGGGTTTATCTGCGAGGTCTGCTACCCCGATTGGCTGGCCAATCCTGTTGTCGTGCCAAAGAAGGGGGGGAAAGAGCGCATGTGCGTCGACTTCACCAACCTCAACAAGGCCTGCCCGCAGGATCCATTTCCGCTCCCCCGCATCGACCAGATAGTCGACTCCACCGCAGAGTGTGACCTATTGTGCTTCCTGGATGCCTTCTCGGGCTATCACCAGATCAAGATGGCGGTAGAAGACGTAGAGAAGACGGCTTTCCTGACCCGGTGTGGAGTGTACTTCTATACATGCATGTCGTTTGGGCTGCGCAATGCAGGCGCGACCTTTCAGCGGCTGATGCACATCGCCTTAGGCCGGCACCTCGGGAGGAACTCTGAAGCTTACATCGATGACATTGTGGTGAAGTCTCGTGAGGAAAGAACCCTGATACAGGACCTGGAAGAAACCTTTGCCAGCCTCAACGAAGTGGACCTACGGCTCAACCCGGAGAAGTGTGTATTTGGAGTCCCCTCGGGCAAGCTCCTGGGTTTCCTCGTATCCCACAGGGGCATCGAGGCCAACCCGGAGAAAGTCAAGGCAGTTGAAGATATGAGCCCGCCGAGGACCCTCAGAGAAATGCAGAAGCTCACCGGGCGTGTGACTGCGTTGGGGCGCTTCATCTCTAAGCTAGGGGAATGAGCCCTGCCCTTCTTCAAGCTGATGAAGAAAAAGGGCCCCTTCAAATGGACTGAAGAGGCCGACAAGGCATTCCAAGACCTCAAGAGGTACCTTACCAGTCTGCCAGTGATGGTAGCTCCGCGTCCTCGGGAGCCCCTGGTGCTCTACCTTGCGGCCACCCCCTACTTCGCTAGCGCAGCCCTGGTGGCGGTTAGGGAGGAGCGTTGTGCCAAGGCCGCATCGACCGTCCGAACTGAAGCAAAGCAGAGCCAGGAGGGCCTCGCGAAGGCCGCAACCATAGCTGGAAAGGGACAGCCGCAGCAGGAGAATGCACCCGGAGCAGGAGAGGCCTCTTCTAGTGACCAAGCCCCGGGGGCTCCGTCGTCTCTAGAGACGCCTCGACCTCTGGAGGACGCAAGCAGCGCCAACACCCTCAACCTCGTCGAGCACCCCGTGTACTTCGTCAGCACGGTGCTACGGGACACAAGGGCATGGTATCCCATGCCTCAAAAACTCCTCCTCGCGCTACTAGTGGCCTCGCGCAAGCTGTGCCACTACTTCCAAGGACATCCCATCAAGGTTGTCTCAGCATACCCCTTGGAAAGAGTGCTTAGGAGCCCCAACTCAGCTAGAAGGGTCGCCGAATGGAACATTGAGCTATAAGCATTTCAGCTAGAATTCAGCACGACCAGAGTTATCAAGGGAGCCGCACTTGCAGATTTCGTGGCAGAATGGGCGGAAGCGCCGGGTCTCGAGGCAGGCGAAGACCGATCACTTTCCCCGGGGAGTGAAGCACCGGACGGATGGGTCGTGTACTTCGATGGGGCGTTCTCCTGACACGGTGTAGGAGCTGGCGCAGTGCTTGTGTCCCCTACCCAGGACAAACTCTATTACGCCGTGCCACTCTGCTTCCACCACGGAGAGAAGGTCTCCAACAACATAGCAGAATACGAAGGCCTGATAGCAGGCTTGAAAGCCGCGATCGCCTTAGGGGTAAAGCGCCTCACCATCAAGGGCGATTCACAGCTCCTCGTCAACTTCTCCAACAAGATATACGAGCCGAAGGACGAGCACATGGAAGCTTACCTCGCTGAAGTCCGCAGGATGGAGAAACAGTTCTGGAGGCTGGAGCTACAGCATGTGCCTCGCGGCACCAATCAGGAGGCTGACGACATTGCCAAGAGGGCGTCTAGGCGGCTGCCGTAGGAACCTGGCGTCTTCAAGGAGTGGCTCTTCAAGCCCTCGGCGGCGCCGTCGCTGTTAGGCACGGTGCAACCAAGGGAGGAGCCTCCTCAGCCGCCTGCCTCGGGAGCTCCTGTCTGCGGCCCGGCATCAGGGGCACGCCTGCTCCTGGCGTTGGAGCCTCAGGAGGGATGTTGGATCCCAGAGCTCAAGGACTACCTGATTCAAGGGATTCTGCCAGAGAACGAGGAGGAGGCGTAGCGTGTGGCACGGCAGGCCACGTCTTATTGCATCCAGGATGGTGAGCTCTACAGGAAGTGGCCAAATGACGTGTCCCTATGTTGCATTTCCAGGGAGCAGGGAAAGGAACTGCTGGCGGACATACACAGCGGAGACTGCGGGCACCACTCGTCATCACGAACCCTCGTCGGCAAGGCGTTCCGCAGCGGGTTCTACTGGCCCACAGCACTCAGCGACGCCGTTGAGCTGGTGAAGGCTTGCGAGGCCTACCAGTTTCATGCTAAATAGATCCATCAGCCTGCGGGGGGTCTGCAGACCATACCCCTCTCCTGGCCGTTCGCAGTTTGGGGGTTGGACATTCTGGTCCCGTTCCCTCGGGCGCTAGGGGGCTATCGCTACCTCTACGTCGTTGTGGACAAGTTCACCAAGTGGGCCGAGGTGGAAGTTGTCCGCACAATCCCGGCAGGCTCGGCAGTCAAGTTCATCAAGGGCCTCATGAGCCAGTTTGGGGTGCCTAACCGCATCATCACTGACAACGGTTCGTAATTCACCAGTAATCTCTTCAAAACGTACTGTGCTAACCTTGGAATGCAGATATGCTACGCTTCGGTAGCACACCCCCGGAGCAATGGCCAGGCTGAACGAGCCAACGCGGAGGTTCTGAGGGGCCTCAAGGCCAGGACCTTCAAGAAGAAGCTGGAGGCCTGTGGCAGGGGCTGGCACGACGAGCTCCAGTCCGTGCTATGGTCAATCCGCACGACAGCGACCAAGCCGACTGGCGAGACCCCGTTCTTCCTCGTCTATGGAGCGGAGGCTGTTCTCCCTCACGAGGTCAGACATCGCTCCGCACGGGTCCTAGCATTCGATGAGGCTCAGCAGGACGCCATGCGGGGGACGGATCTCGTGCTGGGGGAGGAACGTCGTCGGGAAGCCGCACTGCGAGCGGCAAGGTATCAGCAGGCGCTACGACGATACCACAGCCGCAACATCTGCCATAGGACCCTTGAGGTAGGGGATCTCGTGCTCAGAAGGGTTCTCTCCATGGAGGGACTGCACAAGCTCTCTCCCATGTGGGAGGGCCCGTTCAAGGTTGTTCATGTTTCCAGGCCTGGCTCCGCGTGCTTGGAGACTCCGGAGGGAGTACCCATCCAGAACCCATGGAACATTCAACATCTCCGGAGGTTCTACCCCTGAGTGAAGCCGCTGTGTTTTGGAAAAGGCCCGTTGCCTGTGAAGAAGGCGAATGCATGTGAAGCCGCTGCGTTTTGGAAAAGGCCCGGTGCCTGTGAAGAAGGCGAATGCATGTGAAGCCGCTGTGTTTTGGAAAAGGCCCGGTGCCTGTGAAGAAGGCGAATGCTTGTGAAGTCGCTGCATTTTGGAAAAGGCCCGGTGCCTGTGAAGAAGGCGAATGCCTGTGAAGCCGCTGCGCTTTGGAAAAGGCCTGGAGCCTGTGAAGAAGGCGAACGCCTGTGAAGCTGCCGCATTTCAAGAAAGGCCCGGTGCCTGTGAAGAAGGCCAATCCCAGTGAAGCTCGCCGCCCGTGACACTCTCACATAATAATGAGTGGGGCTGTACACGCCCCGGAGTCTTCGGAGTGCCACCCTCGGGCCTCGGGGGCTCCCGCCCATGCCCAGTGGCAGCACTTAGCTCCGCGCTGGTGAGGAGACGTCGAAGACTAGAATAGGCGCCGGACGCGGCTTTCCCATTTGCTTTCTGCAGTTGGCTTGTTTATTCCCGTTTGAAGTTTTTATTGGAGTTGCTGACGTTCCTGGCTTGTGGCTCTTTGTCTTTCTCGCTCGCTCACCTCGTTTTCTCTCGCGAAGTCTCGCGAGGGAGGATCACGGGCGCCCTCGCGAGTGTTTTCTGCCCCGATCGTTTGGAGCTTTCCTATCCGAGTCCTCTGCGGGAGCACCCCTCCCAGTCCGTGCCCCACGGGCATCGCGACACGAGCGCAGGACCTGGGCCGATCTCCCCCACAGCTAAGACCATAAGTTACCCCTCCTACTGATCCTTGCAGGGCACGGAGCACACGAGGAGGCCACGGCCTCGGGAGGCGAGGACCGCGCCAAGCCCCACCGAGCTAAAATAGTTCCCGCACATGGGAGCGCGGCGCGAAAACACCGCGCAAAATAGCGGAAACAGCGCGATGGTTAAACAGCAACAGTTCTAATACGCCCCCACGGGGCCTTACATTACTTACTATTTTTACGCAGGATAAGAAAGAAAACAAAACGGGCGCGATTCGTCCTGCGCCAACCCACAGCGAAGGCTCGAGCTGCTCCTGGGGCTCAGGCGGATCCCTCCTCTCGCTTCACCGGGGCGCGACGGCGGGCTGACCAGCTACCTTCACCCAAGCAGGCCCGACGGCGAGGAGGCTGGTCACGGCCACCGCTGGAGGAGCTGCTGCCTGAGAGGGGGTTGCCGAAGCTCTGCGAACCCCGAGCACCACCGCATGTACGCCAGTCGCCATCTTCATCCTGGTCAGAGCCAGGGCTGGGCAGGCGGCCGCGGTCGTCGTCTTCAGGGCAACACCCGGCACGGCGACCGTCTTCCCCGAACACCCTCACGTAGAGGGTGGCGTCGCCATCAAACTTGAAGTACAGGGTGCACCACCGGCTTAGGCCACGCGCGCGGGCAAACGTTTGCCAGCCGCGTGTCAGAGCCCCGTTCCCAGAAACGGAGACCTCCAGCGATGCCCAGGAGGCCCTGCTGCAGCATCCGTCTGCCTAGAGCCAGAAGCCGCACCGGGCACTGGCCGGCAGTTCATCTATGAAGAAACGAGGGAGCTGGAGCCTGGTGCTGGATGGGTCTACCGACCACACGACGAACTCCGGCAGCACCTCCGCGGAGCGAAAGCGTGGCCTAGGGGGGTGCACACCCACGGCGTGCCCCCCATCGGCAACCGGGCGCTCACCACCGCGCCGGGAACTACCTCCATGGCCGCGGGAGGCCACCACGGGGACCGTGGTATACTTGCGAGGGCGGCCTCGGCCACGCTTGGCCAGGGGGGAGTCAGGCCCAGTCTGGGGGGCTTTCCTTTCTCCACGGCCGCAAATCTCTTTGGAGCCATGGGAGCGACGAGTAATCGAGAAGAAGGAAAGGAGCAGCAAGGAGGGACGGGCCGAAGGGGGTTGCCCAGCCCCGTACTTATAGCCGGAGGAGGCCAACCGCCGTGCACCACGATCGCAGGTAATCATGACCGGTTTCTCTGCATGCAGGGACTTATCAAGTCATGTGGTCGCCGAGGCGTTGTGGGGAAGCGCAGTCGCCCACGTCCAATCAATCGCCACACGGCGCCCAAGGCCGCAGGCTGTTAGGGCCCGTGGCGCTTCGCGCTTACCCCTTCGCTTCTCTGCTAAGCCAAGCCTGCGCGCGCCTTGGGCCCGGGGGCTACTGTCGGTGTTCTGGGAACGGGGGTCCCCAGACTTGCCTGGCTGTGGCCTGCGGCGTGGCTCAAGCGGGGGCCCAGCACGGCCCATCTTCATCATCTCAAGCTCAAGACCGTCGCGAGGGGCCAAGCCTCGCAGGGCGGACGACAGGAAGCTTCCTCAGAGGCAGCCTCATCAGGCAGGCTCGCGAGGAGGCGGAGAGATCAATGCAAGGGTACCTCGCGAGGAACCCGTGATGCAAGCCATGACGATCGAGACCAGGCGGGCGCCATACGGGCGCCGGCTTGCGCAGTGTCCTTTTTTCCCCTTTGGTGCAAAGGGGGCAAGCACAGGCCAAGGCATCAGGCAAAGGTTACCATTCCGGTGCAACGAGACCAAGACCAGCGGACGGCAGGACGGAGGTCACCGTGGAGCCCAAGACGGCATCATCGCCAGTGCTTTTGGCAGCCGAAGACCACCTTTGGTCAGGATAACTTGTACTAGATGTTCCCCTTTGAAATGGCCAATTGTTGGCGCCCTTCCCGCTCATTATTTGGGGAGAGGCCTAGGGCCTCTATAAATAGAGCTAGCCAGCACAGAAGGAGGGGACGGCTGGAAATCTGGTAGAACCATAGCAGAGAGAGAGGAAGAGGCGACTGAACTCACCCTAGCAGTTCATCGCACCAGCTCAAGAACACCTCTCGCGAGGCTGTTCTTCCCTTGTAATGTCCAACATCAGCCCCAGAGGCAATCCACCACACCACACACTGGAGTAGGGTATTACACCACAACGGTGGCCCGAACCAGTATAAACCTCGTGTCTCTTGTGTCGTTCATCATGTTCATCTTAGTTCGCACGAGAGGATCGGACGTAGATCGGTAGGGGAGAGATCTCCGCGCGCACCCCAGTGTTCGAACCTCAAGGGTCTGCCGGAACCCGAAACCCGACAAAGCGCAAAGCGGACAACAGCCTGGATTTTGTGGCTAACAGCAACGCCCAGGATAACGGTCAGCATCATAAGGGTACACTGCCCCAGAGGGGTGGAGGGTCAGGCCCCAATCTGGAGCACCTACTAAATCAACCTTGTCCAAAGCACGGATCGAAGGAGAAGCCTGCTTCTCATCTTTGGAAGGATTGTTTCATCATGCAAGAGTTCAAGAATTCCAATATGTTTCAATACGACAATGGCCCGCTCGGTGGTTTAGGAGGTGGATTTCATGGGCCAGGTTATGGAGGTAACAACTCCGGTTCAGGGTTCCAAGGCAATCAAACTGTACATGGTAATCAAGGCAATCAAGGTAATCAGGGAGGTTATAACCATCAGGGGAATCAGCAGCAACAACAATCGGGTTATCAGAGTAATCCGAAGCAGTTGAATAGTGGGAAGTATCATGTCTTCACCACTAGCTTGTGTAAACGCGGTCAGAAGCTTCATAAAAGGGTCGTGAACTCTGTTGAACCGGCGGTGCCTCAGTATCTGCGCTGGTCCGAGCAACCCATTTTATGGAGTCGAGAGGATCACCCAACCCGGGTTGATAATCCGGGTCATCTGGCCTTAGTGGTGGCACCTCAAGTTGGGGGTATAAGTTCACCAAGGTGCTTATGGATGGGGGAAGCAGTATCAACATCCTTTACTATGATACATTCCGCCGTATGGGACTGACAGATAAGAGTCTTAAACCGCCAAACATCGTTTTTCATGGTGTGGTGCCTGGTAAATCGGCGTATCCAGTGGGCAAGATAGCCCTAGAGGTGGCTTTTGGAGATGATCATGATTCAAGGTCAGAAACATTGACTTTTGAGGTGGTGAAAATCAAGAGTATGTATCATGCCCTGTTCGGACGACCGGCTTATGCCAAGTTCATGGTGAGGCCGTGTTATGTTTATCTACAGCTTAAGATGTCGGGTCATAAGGGGACCATCACAGTACATGGGAGCAGGAAGATTGCTTTGGAGTGTGAAGAGGGTGATGCGGCTTATGCTGAGTCGGTTTGTGCCACAGAGGAGCTGAAGTTTTATAAGGAAAATGTTGATCCGGCAGACATGAATTCTTTGAAAAAACCAACTATGGAGCATGATCCGGCGTTGAAGTTTAAATTGGCTACAGACACTAAGATGGTTGATTTTGTTCCTGGCGATTCATCCAAGCAGTTCAGCATCAGCGCTAACCTGGATCCCAAATAGGAAAGCACGCTCATCGAGTTCATCCGTGAGAACCGGGACATCTTTGCATGGAAGCCTTCTGACATGCCAGGTGTACCGAGGGAACTCGCTGAGCACACACTTAATATAGATCCTAAGTTTAAACCAGTCAGGCAGTTTCTCCGCCGCTTCAATGAAGAAAGGCGTAAGGCTATTGGTGAGGAGGTAGCTCGGCTGTTGGCTGCAGGGTTTATCGTGGAGGTCTTTCACCCGGAGTGGCTGGCTAATCCGGTGCTGGTTCTTAAGAAAAACGGCACTTGGCATATGTGTGTGGACTACACAGACTTGAACAAGGCTTGTCCAGCTGATCCCTTTGCCCTCCCTCATATTGATCAGATTATTGATGCTACGGCGGGTTGTGACCGTTTGTGTTTTCTGGATGCTTATTCTGGTTATCATCATATCAAAATGGCAGTTAAGGACTAGGAGAAGACAGCTTTTATAACTCCCTTTGGAGCCTTCTGCTATGTCTCTATGCCCTTTGGGCTCAAGAGTGCCCAGGCGACTTATCAGCGTTGTGTTCAGAATTGTCTTCATAAGCAGATTGGGCGCAATGTTCATGCATATGTGGATGACATTGTGGTGAAATCTAGGAAAGAGGAAACATTGATAGATGACTTGGAAACCTTTAATAACCTTCGGGTTTATAAGATGATGCTTAATACGGACAAATGTATCTTTGGTGTTCCGACAGGCAAGCTCTTGGGTTTTCTGGTGTCTAACAGGGGCATTGAGGCTAATCCGGAGAAGATCACAGCTATCACCTCTCTGGCTAAACCGGCATGTATCAATGACGTTCAGCGTCTGGCGGGCCGGATTGCGGCTTTGAGCCGGTTTATCAGTCTTCTTGGGGAGAAGGCTATCCTTTTATATCAGATGCTAAAGAAAACAGATGACTTTGTCTAGAGCAACGCGGCTGATAAAGCGTTTGAGGATTTGAAGAGACAGTTAGCTAAACCGCCAGTCCTTACAGCTCTGGTCGATAAAGAGCCCTTACGCTAATGCTCGGGCTGTTAGTGTGGCTATTGTTGTGGAGCGAAAGGAGGCTGGAAAGGAGTATCCGGTTCAACGGCCGGTTTATTATATCAGTGAGGTGCTTATCGAATCAAAGCAGAGGTATCTGCATTGGCAGAAGCTGGTGTATGGGGTTTTTATGGCAAGCCGGAAGCTCAAGCATTATTTCCAGGGTCATCCCATCATAGTGGTTAGTTCAGTGCCTCTCAGAGATATCATTCAAAACAGAGAAGCAACTGGCCGGATTGCCAAGTGGGCTATTGAGCTTGGACCTCACGGGATAAAATATACGCCTTGCACATCAATCAAATCCCAAGCACTTGTGGACTTCATCAATGATTAGACAGAGTTGCAGGCACTGAAGGAAAAGCCAGATAACACATATTGGACTGTTCACTTTGATGGGTCTAGATAGTTGGAGGGCTCGGGGGCTGGAGTCATATTAACGTCCCCACGAGGTGACAAGTTTTGTTATGTTCTCCGCTTAATGTTCCCTTGCACTAACAATGCAGCTGAGTATGAGGCCTTACTCCATGGTCTGCGGATGGCTAAGGAGATGAACTTAAGCCGGGTTAAGTACTTTGGTGACTCGGATCTGGTGGCTCAGCAGGTATCTGGCACTTGGGATTCTAAGGATCCACTCATGGTTGCATATCGACGAGAGGTGGACATAGTGGCTGGTCATTTCAAGGGTTATCAAGTTGACCATATAGACTAGCGAAGGAATGAAGCGGCGGACGCTTTAAGTCGTCTAGGCTCTCAGCTTAAACCGGTGCCACCTAATGTCTTCCTCAGTGTACTTCATAATCCGTCGGTCAAGATACCCACAGAGGAGGAGTTGGTTGTTCCTGACCCGGAGGCCCAGTTGGTGGCGGCTTTGCATGTTATACTGGATTGGATAGTCCCATGCCTGGCTTACATGAACCGGGGCGAGTTACCGGATGATGAAATCTTGGCGCGGCAAATAATCCGGCGATCCAAGTCAATGACCATTATCAATGGGGAGCTGCATCATTATAGCATCACAGGAGCAATTCGGCGTTGTGTGTCTCCTCGAGAGGGTTGTGAGATTTTGCGAGAAATCCACGAAGGAGATTGTGGTCACCACGCCGGTTCAAAATCCTTGGTGGCTAAGGCTTTTCGTCATGGCTTTTATTGGTTAACGGCTCATGCTGATGCTGAGGATTTAGTAAAAAGGTGTGACGGTTGTCAGAAATTTGCACGCCGCGCTCATGTTCCGACTCAAGAGTTGAGAATGATTCCAATCACTTGGACATTTGCAACTTGGGGGCTAGATATGGTTGGACCCTTTAAGAGGTCCAAGGACAAAAAGACCGACCTGTTGGTGGCGGTTGATAAGTTTACCAAGTAGGTAGAGGCAAAACCAGTCAGTAAGTGTGATGCAGCCACGGCGGTCCAATTCATCAAAAAGGTGATATTCCGGTTTGGTTTTCCACACTGCATTATAACTGATAATGGTACTAATCTGTCCAAGGGTGATATGGAGGAATTTTGTCAACGTGAGCACATCCGGCTTGATGTAGCGACAGTGGCTCACCCCCAGTCTAATGGTCAAGCAGAGAGGGAAAATCAAGAAATTTTGAGAGGTATTAAACCCCTGCTTATGGTTCCTTTAAAGCGGATGATGGGTTGTTGGGTGGAGGAGTTACCTTCCGTATTATGGAGTATCAACACCACACCAAACAGATCTACAGGTTACACGCCTTTCTTCATGGTTTACGGAGCAGAGGCGGTTATCCCTAGTGACATCCGTCATGACTCGCCCCGTGTGGCGGCTTACATTGAAGCTGAAAATGAGAAGGCACGTCAGGACTCACTGGACCTGTTAGATGAGGAGTGTGATCTTGCAGCGGCGCGGTCGGCGATTTATCAACAAGATCTCCGACGTTATCACAGCCGCCGGGTTAAGACGTGAACTTTTCAAGAGGGCGATCTAGTGCTCCAGCTCATCCAGGACCAGACTGATAAGCACAAGTTATCCCCACCTTGGGAAGGACCTTTTGTGGTCAGCAAGAACCTGCACAATGGGTCATACTACCTTATCGATGTTCGAGAGCACAAAGACTCACGCAAATCGGAGGAGGAGACCCAGCGGCCATGGAATATAGCTCTTATTCGGCCTTGCTATACTTGAGCCACAGGCTCTTCTTATGTACATACTTATGACAATGTATATATTATATAATAAACCGGAGCCTCAGCTAAAGCGGGGTCTCAGTTCTTTTTTTACATCATGTGTGGTTACATGGCGGCTTCTACTTACAAAGTGGAGTTCTATTAACCCGGGCTATAAAGCCACACAGATATAAAAGAAATCATTAGGGGGCTTTGTCGTATTCGAACCATAGCTACACCTCTTGATCGGCTTAAGACCAAAAAGGGAAATCACTAGGGGGCTTGGTTGTATTTACACCATAGCTACACCTTTTTGATAGGCTTAAAGCCAAAAGAAAATTATATGGAACCAAAGAGTCTGTTGCATAAAGCACAACTCAAACATAGGTAACCACTGAGCATAGCTCAAATATTACTTGGGGGATCCTTGCTTCTCAAAGAACAACGAGCTTGCACCCTTGTAATAGGCTATCAAGCCAGGCTTGGAAGCCAGGTGTATTCACCTAAAACCCCGGGTTATCCTGCCCTTTTTAAAGTAATCCACTCCATCCAGGTAAACCTGGTATGACCCATCGAACGTTTGACAAGTCAATCTCATAGACCCTGAACTTGTCAAAGTTAAAACGATGATTGGTTAAAGATTGAGGTCCATCTTAAAAGGCTTTGAAAAATGGATTAACTCAGCGGCCTGGCAGCCCATGAAAAGCCTCGATTTAGGGCCTGGCAGCCCATGAAAAGCCTTGCATATTTCTTTTGTATTTGTTGTTTTTAACATCTTTTGATAAGGGATTTATGAATATTTTCTGATAAACTGGTGTTTATTACAACCCGGCATGGCTTTCAATGCTAAGTTGTCAGTACATGGTCAGTTTTAATCTGGCAATAATATTGCTCCGGTCTGGTTTGACTATAGGTCACCACAATTATATGCATAAACCGGTGTTTACCATCACCCGGAAAGATTTCAGTATGAACCGACAAGGATGCATGGAGTCATCAACACTCCAGATTGGTGTTATCACCTTTTGTTATAACAACAGTTGGTAAGCCAAACGAGATATACCACAGGTATCATCTATTTTATATCTACATATTACAGCCTTGGTTCGGCATCCAGGTTATATATATGTTTGGGCACCATGACCCGTCCAGCGGTAAACACCGCTAGGACACTTTCAATTTTTTTGCAGGAATAAGCTAAATAAAGCCACTATGGATTATGCATATAATAGATCCCAAAAGTATGGCAAGTTATCAATGTCAAGCAAAACAAGTATGCTCGATGGCATAAGCAGATAAGTATTTGAACTAGCCTATTACAAGGCGCTTTAGTGCCCACAAAGTTTGGAAAATTATTAAACCGGCTTCCGGATTAAGATTCTTCATCCGGACGGCTTGAAGATTGAGGGTCATCTTGAGCGGGTGCATTCTCCACATCCCTACCCAGTCGCTGGAAATCAATCGTTGACCAATCGATTCCAGTTAAGGCTTGAAAAACGGCTTCTTCATGAATAAGGTTGGAAGGGTCAATGCCAGGGGCATAAGTATGCTTACAAATCGGCGGAACAAGATCTTCTACATCATGAATCAGCACGGGATGTCTTTTCCCCTCAACATCATAAACCGGTTGATAATGAGATAGATCTGTGTCATCCGCCAATTTGCTCGCTATAGGCCGCATTTCCTTTATCAGTCTTCGGAGATCATCGTTGTTGAAATTTGTGCCATCTTCCTTCACGCTGGGGTAGCCTTGGCCGATATCTGCCGGTTCAAGATCTGGAATCCACGCCTTGGCCTGGATTAGCGCGGACAGCGCACCTGACCTTGCGGCTGATCTCTTCAGTTCATCCAACCGGGCAGGCAGCATGGGCAGCTTTTTGATGGTTTCTTTTATCAGTGTTGGAGGAGGCTTGTTATAAGCTGCAGTGCAAATGGCTCGCTGGGATCCAGAATACAGTTGTTCTATCAAAGTATAGGCCGCTTTAAGCTTCATCCGCATGTCGGAGCCCAGATGAGTAATGCGGGTCCCTGTCATGGTAAATCGTCAGTAAACCGGCCATTGATAAGATACTATGAATTGGAAAAACTTCATATGAGGATACTCACCAATTACAGCAGAGGTCATGGCATTAATCTGCCGTTTTAAGCCGGTCAGTTCTTCAACCACCGGCTTCAGGGCTGCTTCTGTGTCTTCGGCCTTCTTTGTTAAACCAACCTTCTCTGTCTCCCAGTCTACACGCTCTTTATTAAAGGTTTCCTTCAGCTTCTCCATGGCTGCTAAGGCATTAATCAGTTCTTCCTTGGCCTTGGAAGCCTCCGCTTGCTGAGATTTAATGTTCTCCTAAAGGTCAGCGGTTTGAGCGTCCTTCTTACTCAGCTCGGCCTACAAAGGCAAGATATATCATCAATGGGCTATGTATATTTGAAGTACCAAGCGTATAACAAGTTATGCACTTTGTACTTGGGGGCTACTGCCTATTTGCCCTGTCATCAAAAAAATTGCAAGTCTCAAGTACAATGCAAGCATTATCCTTGACACTTGGGGGCTAATGTACATTTGTTCAAATCGGAGCATTGGTTAAAATCCCGGTTCACCTTGGAAAGATAAACCGGCCCTTGGGGACTACACAGATGAAAACTACAGGAATACAACAATAAAGTACGGTTTATTTCAAAGGATCACCTGACATATGGAGGATAAGTATGCAAAGGTTGAGATATTACAAAGTCCTGATTTATGATTACCATCATAAACCGGCCCTTGAGGGCTACTTGAGTTGGTACTTACAAATTGGATTTAAGAAAGGAAAAGTGATGAAAATACCTCATAGCGCTCCTTCATCAGATTCACTAAACCGGCTTCATAGTCACGGTTTGAGTGCAGACGGTTTAGAAAACCAGAGTGGAGTTCTTGAGCACTGAGGTGAGCATAGCTTGATAAATTGGATCTCCATTTGCCTTTCTCCATGGCAGCACGCTCTTCCTTGGCACTATGTTTCGCCAATATAACAGGATGGCCAGGAGAGGTGTGGCTAATACCGGTAATGATAACCTCACCTTCTTTATCTCCAGCAGCCTTTTCTGGAGTTGATGGAATGTCAGTAGTCCTCACTGGACTAGAAGGTCTGTCATCAGCCTGGATTGGACTTGCTGGTTCATCATCTGGCACAGCAGTATCAACTTCTGCTTGTTCATCAACATTATGATCTTGAGGGGGCGGTTCATCAAATGTGGCCTCAGTATTTGGACCCTCCGATTTTGCAGTTTTCTCCGGTTCAATAACCACATGGTCTTCAGGCAGGTTATTAATCCGAGCCTTCTTACTGGGTCTGGCTTTGGCTCTAAACAGAACAAGATGCAAAGGTTAGCATAGCATATAAAGTGTGAAACATCAAAAGATTGGGTTGAAACACTTACCCAGCCACGGTTTTGAGAGGAGGGAGTTGTGTCGCTGTTGACTCGCTAGAGGATGAATGAGGTGTCACTTAATAATTCGAATCGGACGGATTACGAGGTTGTTGGAAATAGCCTGCCTTGGGATAAGAAGTTGCAGAAGTAGGTGAGACCTCAGATCGTTGTTTTCGAACCGGGGTGTCCGGTAAACCGGTCGAAGTGACCTTTTGGCCGCTATTCCGGGTTGTGCGGCGACCCTCGTGCTGCTGCTTCTTCAAAATAAATGTTGGATCCAAGTGAGAAAGAGGGTGAGAAAAGCTTACTTTCCGGACTGCTTGACGAATTTTTTGTGTTGGCAGAGGATCTGAACCAGAGGAAAGGATAATTACCTCTGCATTGTCAGCTTGGCTGCCTTCAATGTCCTCCTGATAAATATCATTGTCAATGAGATGCATGAAAAGTGAACCAAGTGAGTCAAGTTCTACCTCTGCTTCCGGTTCATCTGGGTCGTCATAAAGCTCTAAACCGATGGGTGCAGGTGCCTTCCTCTTTGTGGTTTTCTTGACGGCTTTTGTTTTAGGACGAGAAGGCTTCACCGCTTTCTCTTAAGGTTTCTTTTTCCAGAACGGATCATCACCCTGTTTAAGAATGGGCAGAGGGTATTCGAAGATTCCACAGTACAAAAATATCAGGTGTAAAGCGGAAGCACAGACAATACTTACAGCGGGTGGTTTGTTTTGCGTGTAAAAGGGACTTAACCCGGTCTTGCTGCAGACAGCTTCCGGTTCGTTCAACATTTTCTTCACAGACTCGGTGACTTCTTCATCTGTTAGCTGAATATTGATATGACGTTGAGAGTCTTGTACGTCACAAGTATACGCACACATTAAGCCGGAGTGGCGACTTAACGGCAAAATGCTCCAGGATATCCAGCAACAAACAAAGTCCACGCCTGTTAAACCGTTGGCCAGGAAGGCTCTAAGCTTGGCGAGTTGAGGTGCGTACGAGGCCTGTTCCTGGGCACTTAGTCGTTGCGGAAGTGGATGAGTATTAGCAAGTCGGTGTGCACGATAACCCGGCAGAGGGTTCTCATCTTCGGGAGAGGTGTCTCTGCAATAGAACCAAGTTTGGTTCCACTCCTTTGGGTGACTGTGAAGTTTGGCATGAGGAAACTCAACTTCTTTCCTTTTCTGAATAGATACGCCTCCAAGTTCAGTATTGGGTCCGTCTATGAATTCAGTGCGCCGGTTTAAATGGAAGAAATCCCGGAACAGCTCGACAGTTGGTTCTTCTTGTAGGTACACTTCACAAAAAACTTGAAGGTGGCATATATTGGATACCAAGTTGGGTCCAATATCTTGAGGGTGGAGCTGAAAGCTGGCAAGTACATCTCGAAAAAACTTCGATCCGGGTGGTTTAAAGCCACGGCCTATGTGATCAACAAACACCACTACTTCACCCTGCTTGGGGGTAGGAGGATTTTCCGACCGAGGAACTCGCCACCGGATTTCATTTTTCTTCGGTAAGGTGCCAATCTTGACCATTCCGTTCAGTTGCTCCTATGTAACCTGGGAGGGGACCTAGTTGTAGGAATAAAACTGCTTGGCCATTGCAAGTGAAAAGCTGGGAAGAAAATAATGCCGGTTTACGATTCATTAATGGTGATGCATAAGGTACAACAGGGAAAAGGAATCCAAGTGTGTGAAATTGGTAAACCAACGAGAGAGTATTTATGAATGATAAGGCAATGAACAGAAGCAGAGGTATATGCATACTGTTAAACCGGAGTATAAATAAATCGGCGGTTTCAAAAGGGACTAATGGTACCTGCCGGATTATCATACTTCAAAAAGTTAAACCGCCTATATTGGTGTGAAGGGTACATATCTAAAAATACCTAAGTGAGGGAAACAGATTTCACAAGATTGCATTAAAATTTTGGATCTACCATAAGTCAGGAAAAGGAAAAATATTGAGACTTAGAAAGGTTTGGTCCCGAAGCAGTTCATAAAAGGTCCAGATCAAGTTGTTAGGTATTTAAGGTTTGGTTTAAATGGCCGAGATAAGGAGTACCATAGATACTGTGCGGAACACGTCAAGATCGAGCTCTGCTATCTATGGGCTGACGAAGAACACGAGAAGAGCGGCAGGAACCCGTATGAATCCTAATGGATCTATAGAGGAAAGAAGGAAAGGCTTACAGCAGCTGTTGAGGTAGCGGAGGTGCGCCGTGTCTTTCTGATGCGACCAGGTCGATGCAGCGGCCAACGGTGATGCAGAGGCGAAGCTCAACAACGGCAGCGGCGCTCGGGTGCAGGGGCGTCGCGAGGAAGAAGAAGAAGAAGCGAGGAGGCGAAGGGGGGAAAAGAAAATGACCTTTGGCCCTATTTATAAAGTAAATGGAGAGATGATAGGCGCGAGAATCGAGGAGCCCGAAAATTGGATATATAACGGAGCGGTCGCCTTGATTGTCGGAGGCTCATTAAAGGAAGGAGAGATGTATAATAAGTGACATCGTGGCAGTTTACTGTGGATCTGAAGGATGATGTCACGGTGGTTTACAAAATCCATGCGAAGGTGCCAGGGCAAGAATTTTTCTAAGTGTTGAAGATTGACATAAACAAGTTCAAATCAATCTGGGGCCTAATGTTGGGGATATTACTACTGGACGTAAACCGGCCAGGAGTAGCCGGGTTAACTCTATGAAGATTACAAGCCCATGAAGACATGAGGATGGTGGTGCTTTATGAAGGCCCAAGGCCCAAAGGCAGGGTAAGGCCTGTAGATGTAAACCGACTTTCTCATGTAACTTGCATTGTAAGATAGGAAGGATAGAGACCGAATTGGACACATTGATGATCTGGCCTCGGGACTCTGTAAACTGACGGGCGTAGAACTATGTTTATAAAGGGACGACCCGGCGGCGGTTTAGGGAGAACACACAACAACAATTCGAGAGCCAGGCAAAGCGGATTCGCTCCCTGGTCATCGAAACCCCAGCAATTCCATCACAACTAGACGTAGGATTTTACCTTCATTGTAAGGGGCCGAACTAGTATAAAACTCTCGTGTCCCTTGTCTAGTTTAACCCCTTTAAGCTAATCCGTAGTGATGGCTCCATGACTAAGTCCTTTCACGAGGACATCTGCCGTGACAAAACCACGACAGTCATCAAATCACATAACTCATAATACAAATCGTCACAGAACGTTAAGCGTGCGGACCCTACGGGTTAAAGAACTATGTAGACATGACCGAGACTCATCTCCAGTCAATAAATAATAGCAGAACCTAGATGCTCATATTGGTTCCTACATATTCTAGAAGATCTTTATCAGTCAAACTGCATAACGATATATGTTGATCCCTTTGTCATCGGTATGTTACTTGCCTGAGATTCGATCGTCGGTATCTCAATACCTAGTTCAATCTCGTTACTGGCAAGTCTCTTTACTCGTTCCGTAATGCATCATCCCGTAAATAACTCATTAGTCACATTGCTTGCAAGGCTTATAGTGATGTGCATTACCGAGAGGGCCCAGAGATACCTCTTCGATACTCGGAGTGACAAATCCTAATCTTGATCTATGCCAACTCAACAAACACCATCGGAGACACCTGTAGAGCATCTTTATAATCACCCAGTTACGTTGTCACGTTTGATAGCACACAAGGTGTTCCTCCAGTATTCGGGAGTTGCATAATCTCATAGTCTGAGGAACATGTATAAGTCATGAAGAAAGCAGTAGCAATGAAACTGTAACGATCATCGTGCTAAGCTAACGTATGGGTCAAGTCAATCACATCATTCTCTAATGATGTGATCCCACTTATCAAATGACAACTCTTTGTCCATGGCTAGGAAACTTAACCATCTTTGATTAACGAGCTAGTCAAGTAGAGGCATACTAGTGACACTCTGTTTGTCTATGTATTCACACATGTACTAAGTTTCCGGTTAATACAATTCTAGCATGAATAATAAACATTTATCATGATATAATAAAATATAAATAACAACTTTATTATTGCCTCTAGGGCATATTTCCTTCAACAACTACTATCCTCCGGGCCATGTGGTCAACACAACTGGAGGGAACTATACGGGAGGTGCAAATACTACCATGGATACAACTCGTAACATGATTGCTGATTCTGTGATGGCAGGGAGAGAGTAGGGTCGTGAGCTTCACCATAACCATGCACTTATTTTGTAACCGTAAGACGGTCTCATGTATATATAATTAATACCATATGTTATGATGAGTTCAAAAATATTATTATGTGCATAGAATGTCAAATTTGTTGATATACACGGTTTGGTCTACGCCATCAAACTAGTGAAAACATGCCATATGTGGAAAAAAACAGTTCAAATGGGGGCCATTTACTGTTAAAACAGTATAGTCAGCACTTAAACCTAAGCTACAGAAGAACCGAGGGCGTTCTGGTCATTTCAGCATGTTTCAGCTACAGCCACAGCTGCTACAACACAACTACCAAACGACTGCATTTCAGCTCCAACCTTCTAGCTAAAGCTACTCCTTCCAGCTGCAGCCGTTGCAGCCGCAGCTGAAGAAGCTGCAGCCTCTAGAAGGAGAGATTTGCAATACAATAAACGTTGTATTGATGGGGTGCTGGTGCACGTATATATAATACAGGGAAGGCCTCTACCTCAACTATACAAAACTAGGAGGTGGGCCACAACTCCAATACACGTGCAATACAAAATACATACTCAACACCCCCCCCCCCCCCCCCCCCCCCCCCCGCAATCGAAGCGTCGCCGGAGACACAGAGACTGGACCGAAACTCCTCAAAGACGGGAGTAGGCAATCCCTTAGTCATCACATCAGCAAACTATTGCGTCGTCGGCACGTGAAGAACCCGAACACGGCCAAGGGCAACCTACTCGCGCACAAAGTGAATATCGAGTTCAATATGCTTCATACGTTGATGGTGCACTGGGTTGGCGGAGAGATAGACTGTGCCAATGTTATCGCAGTAGACAAGAGTGGCCTTGTGAACATCACAAAGCAACTCCTGGAGCAGCTAGCGTATCCAAGAGCATTCGGCCATGGCATTAGCCACGGCGCGATATCTTCCTCGGTGCAAGAGCGGGAGACCGTGGGCTGCCGCTTCGATGACCAAGAGATCAACGAGGGCCCAAGGTAGACGCAGTAGCCTGACGTAGATCATCGAGTGTCGGGGCAGCCAGCCCAGTCGGCATCCGAGTAGGCCACAAGGTCGATGGAGGCGGAGGCCGTCAGGGTGAGTCCCAAAGACATGGTGCCGCGTATATAACGAAGAATACGCTTCACCAAGGTCCAGTGAGAGTCACACGGAGCATGCATGTGGAGGCACACCTGCTGGACAGCGTACTGCAGGTCGGGTCGGGTCAGCGTCAGGTACTATAAAGCACCGACGATGGAGCGATAGAACGCTCCATCGGACATGAGAGACCCCTCCAGAGCAAAGACCTTCGCCTTCGTGTCGACGGGGGTGGGCGCCAGCTTGCAGTTAAGCATACTGGCACGCTCCAGGAGCTTGTGGGCGTACTTCTGCTGATGCAGAAAGAAGCCGTCAGGCCGTCGGACCACCTCGAAGCCGAGGAAGTAGTGCAGGGGCCCCAAGTCCTTGAGGGCGAACTCATCACGAAGACGAGCAGTCATCCGCTGAAGGAGATCGGGGGCGGACGCCGTGAGGATGATGTCGTCGACGTAGAGCAGCAGATATGCAGTGTCAGCTCCCTGATGATACACGAAGAGTGAAGCATCGGAGCAAGTGGACCGAAATCCCAGAGACTACAAGAAGGTTGCGATACGCTGGTACCAAGCCCGAGGTGCCTGCTTCAACCCGTAAACAGAATTGGACAGCAAGCACACGAAGTTTGGGTGCTCGGCATCGACGAAACTAGTGGGCTGCTCACAGTACACCTACTCGGCAAGATGACTGTGCAAGAAGGCGTTGGAGACATCCAACTGGTGCACAGGCCAGGCGCGCGAGACCTCCAGCTGGAGCATGGCGTGAATCGTGCCCGGTTTAACAACCGGGGCGAAGGTGTCGGTGAAGTCCACGCCCGCGCACTGCCGAAATCCATGAACCACCCACCGAGCCTTGTAGCGCTCGAGAGAACCGTCCGGGCGAGTCTTGTGGCGAAACACCCACTTGCCAGTGATGACATTGGCACGAGGGGGTCGCGGAACAAGCTGCCATGTGCGGTTGCGCTGTAAGGCATCGAACTCCTCCTGCATTGCAGCTAGCCAATGGGGATCCCAAAGGGCAGCGTGAGCGGATGTGGGAACGGGTGATGGTGTCGACGTCGAGGCGGCGCACACATACTCGTCGGAGGAGTAGCGCGTGTTCGGCCGAAGCACTCCTGTTCGGGCACGGGTAGTCACGCCAAGAGGCGGGGCCGCAGCGGCGTCAGGGGCCGCAACCACGATAGGGGCGCCAGTGCCAGCGGGGGCACCCGCGGCGGCGACAGGGGCCGCGGCACCGGTGACGGGGGCCGCGACGGTGACAGCAGGGGGCGCGGCTGCAGCGGTGCCAGCCGAGCCGGCGACCGAGGGGGCGACGGGCGAGGAGGATGTCGAGCCCGTCGCCAAAGTGGCGGCGCCAACCGGAGTGGTGGGCGGAGTACCCACCGGCTCAACCTCGTAGCAGGGAGACAGGGATCCAAGTACCCGGTCAAACTCGACCTTTGGGGAGGGAGTCGAAAAACCGGGTGGTGGCGGTAGTATGCGCCGTGTCGGGGGTTGCACCGCCGCGCAGCGCTCCAAGAAGGGGGCGCGGCGGCTGGCGTTGAAGGGGCCGAAGCCGGAGGAACCTGAAAAAAGGGAACACCGTCTTGACAAAATACACGTGCCTCGAGGTGTACACACGATGAGTGACAGGATCATAGCACCGGTAACCTTTGGTGTTAGGAGGGTAGCCAAGGAAGATGCATGGGATGGAACGTGGTGCGAGCTTGTGTGGCGTGGTGGACGCAGTGTTGGGTTAACAAAGACACCCAAAAATGCGGAGACCATCATACGATGGTGGTGTACCGAAGAGAAGGTGGTGAGGTGCGTAGTTCCACCGAGGACGACACGGACGAATGTTAACTAAGATAGTGGCAGTGGCGAGAGCATCGGGCCAAAACCGAGCGGGCACGTTAGAGTGAAAGAGTAACATGCGAACGCAGTCATTAAGAGTGCGGAGAATGCGCTCGGCACGGCCATTCTGCTGTGAAGTGTAGGGGCAAGTCAGGCGGAAGATGGTGCCGTGAGAGGTGAGAAGTGTGCGAAGAGCGACGTTGTCAAACTCTTTTCTGTTATCAGTTTGGAGGGCGAGTATGGGGTGACCGAACTGGGTGGTGACATAGGAATAAAAGGCAGTGAGTGTGGCTAAAGCATCGGATTTACGACGAAGAGGAAAAGTCCACACATAATGAGAATAATCATCTAAAATCACCAAGTAGTATAGATAGCCCATGTTACTCGCAACGGGAGACGTCCAAACATCACTATGAAGCAACTGAAACGGAAAAGTGGAAACTGAAGTAGATGCACTAAAGGGAAGACGCACGTGTTTGCCCAAACGACAAGCCTCACAAGTATGCTCGTCGAGCTTATTACATGAGAAAGAAAAACTCCTAAGAATCTGACACAAAACGGCGGGGTTGGGGTGGCCCAAGCGAGCATGTCAAAGGTCGACACCGGCGGCGAGGGCAAGGGTGTGGAAGTGGAAGTGGAGGCACCGGTGTGCACGGGATAAAGCTCATCAGGGCTATCACATCGGTGAAGCACCATCCGGGTACGGGCGTCCTTCACAGAAAACCCAACACTATCGAATTCAACAGTAAGAGGATTCTCACAAGTAAGACGACGAACGGAGACTAAACTAGTGACTAAGTTAGGTGAAACAAGGACGTTAGACATAGTGATAGGTGTGGAACTAGAAGGAAAACTAATGCTATCGACATGTGTGATCGGTAAAGAAGAACCGTTGCCAATGGTGATATGAGTGGGAGTGTTAACTGGAGTGAAAGAGGATAGGTTACTGCTACGTCTTGAGCTTGCGTTGGTTTTCCCCGAAGAGGAAGGGATGATGCAGCAGAGTAGCATAAGTATTTCCCTCAGTTTTTGAGAACCAAGGTATCAATCCAGTAGGAGCCCACGCTCAAGTCCCTCGTACCTGCACAAAGCGATAGCTACTCGCAACCAACGCGATTAGGGGTTCTCAAGCCCTTCGCGGTCACTTACGAGAGTGAGATCTAATAGATAGAATATTTTTTGTATTTTTGATATAAAGATGCGAAGTAAAAAGTAAAAGCAAAGTAAATAGCAAAACGATATAAAAGTGATGGAGATTGATATGATGAGAATAGACCCGGGGGCCATAGGTTTCACTAGTGGCTTCTCTCAAGAGCATAAGTATTCTATGGTGGGTGAACAAATTACTGTTGAGCAATTGATAGAATTGAGCATAATTATGAGAATATCTAGGCATGATCATGTATATAGGCATCACGTCCGTGACAAGTAGATCGAAACGATTCTGCATCTACTACTATTACTCCACTCATCGACCGCCATCCAGCATGCATCTAGAGTATTAAGTTAAAAACAGAGTAACGCTTTAAGCAAGATGACATGGTGTAGAGAGATAAATTCATGCAATATGAAATAAACCCCATCTTGTTATCCTCGATGGCAACGATACAATACGTGCCTTGCTGCCCCTTCTGTCACTGGGTAAGGACACCGCAAGATCGAACCCAAAGCTAAGCACTTCTCCCATGGCAAGAACTACCAATCTAGTTGGCCAAACCAAATGGATAATTCGAAGAGACTTGCAAATATAACCAATCATGCATAAAAGAATTCAGAGAAGATTCAAATATTATTCATAGATAGACTTGATCATAAACCCACAATTCATCGGTCTCAACAAACACACCGCAAAAAGAAGATTACATCGAATAGATCTCCACAAGAGAGGGGGAGAACTTTGTATTGAGATTCAAAGAGAGAGAAGAAGCCATCTAGCTACTAACTATGGACCCGAAGGTCTGAGGTAAACTATTCACACTTCATCAGAGAGGCTATGATGATGTAGAAGCCCTCCGTGATGACGGCCCTCTTCCGGGGGAGCTCCAGAACAGGCCCCAAGATGGGATCTCGTGGATACAGAAAGTTGCGGCGGTGGAATTAGGTTTTTGGCTCCTGGTCTGATCGTTTGGGGGTACGTGTGTATATATAGGAGGAAGGAGTACGTCGGTGGAGCACCGAGGGGCCCACGAGACAGGGGGCGCGCCCTAGGGGGGGCGCCCCCACCCTCGTGACCACCTCTTTGATCCCTTGCAGTAGGGTCCAAGTCTCCTGGATCACGTTCAGTGAGAAAATCACGTTCCCGAAGATTTTATTCCGTTTGGACTCCGTTTGATATTCCGTTTATCCGAAACACTGAAATAGGCAAAAAAACAGCAATTCTGGGCTGGGCCTCCGGTTAATAGGTTAGTCCAAAAATAATATAAAAGTGGAAAATAAAGCCCAATATAGTCCAAAACAGTAAATAATATAGCATGGAGCAATCAAAAATTATAGATACGTTGGAGACGTATCAGGCATCCCCAAGCTTAATTTCTACTCGTCCTCAAGTAGGTAAATGATAAAAAAAGAATTTTTGATGTGGAGTGCTACTTGGCATAATTTCAATGCAAATCTTCTTAATTGTGGTATGAATATTCAGATTATAAAGATTCAAGACAAAAGTTTATATTGACATAGAAAATAATAATACTTCAAGCATACTAACAAAGCAATTATGTCTTCTCAAAATAACATGGCCAAAGAAAGTTATCCCTACAAAATCATATAGTTTGTCTATGCTCCATCTTCCCCACACAAAGTATTTAAATCATGCAAAACCCCATTGACAAGCCAAGCAATTGTTTCATACTCTAACTTTTTCAAAACTTTTTCAATCTTCACGCAATACATGAGCGTGAGCCATGGATATAGCACTATAGGTGGAATAGAATGGTGGTTGTGGAGAATACAAAAAGGAGAAGATAGTCTCATATCGACTAGGCGTATCAACGGGCTATGGAGATGCCCATCAATAGATATCAATGTGAGTGAGTAGGGATTGCCATGCAACGGATGCACTAGAGCTATAAGTATATGAAAGCTCAAAAAGAAACTAAGTGGGTGTGCATCCAACTTGCTTGCTCATGAAGACCTAGGGCAATTTTTGAGGAAGCCCATCATTGGAATATACAAGCCAAGTTCTATAATGTAAAATTCCCACTAGTATATGAAAGTGATAACATGAGAGACTCTCTACTATGAAGATCATGGTGCTACTTTGAAGCACAAGTGTGGTAAAAGGATAGTAACATTGTCCCTTCTCTCTTTTTCTCTCATTTTTTTATTTGGGCCTTTTCTTCTTCTTTTTTTATGGCCTCTTTTTTTGGGGCTTCTTTGGCCTCTTTTTTTTTATTTTATTTTTCGTTCGGAGTCTCATCCCGACTTATGGGGGAATCATAGTCTCCATCATTCTTTCCTCACTGGGATAATGCTCTAATAATGATGATCATCACACTTTTATTTCTCTTATAACTCAACAATTACAACTCGATACTTAGAACAAAATATGACTCTATGTGAATGCATCCAGCGGTGTACCGGGATATGCAATATGACAATGATGAATGTGTCATGAACGGAACGGTGGAAAGTTGCATGGCAATATATCTCGGAATGGCTATGGAAATGCCATAATAGGTAGGTATGGTGGCTGTTTTGAGGAAGGTATATGGTAGGTGTATGATACCGGCGAAAATTGCGCGGTGTTAGAGAGGCTAGCAAGGGTGGAAGGGTGGGAGTGCGTATAATCCATGGACTCAACATTAGTCATAAAGAACTCATATACTTATTGCAAAAATTTAGAAGTTATCAAAGAAAAGTATTACGCGCATGCTCCTAGGGGGATAGATTGGTAGGAAAAGACCATCGCTCATCCCCAACCGCCACTCATAAGGAAGACAATCAATAAATAAATAATGCTCCGACTTCATCACATAACGGTTCACCATGCGTGCATGCTACGGGAATCACAAACTTTAACACAAGTATTCTTTAAATTCACAACTACTCAACTAGCATGACTTTAATATTATCACCTCCATATCTCAAAACAATTATCATGCTTCAATCTTTTCTTAGTATTCAACACACTCAAAAGAAAGTTTCACAAATCTTGAATACCAAGCATATTATTATTAGGCAAATTACCATGCTATTAAGAGACTCTCAAATTAATTTAAGTGAAGCATGAGAGATTAATTTAAGTGAAGCATGAGAGATCAATAGTTTCTTTAAAACGAATCCACCACCGTGCTCTAAAAGATCTAAGTGAAGCACATAGAGCAAAATTATCTAACGCTCAAAAGATATAAGTGAAGCACATAGAGCAAAATTATCTAGCTCAAAAGATATAAGTGAAGCACATAGAGCAAAATTATCTAGCTCAAAAGATATAAGTGAAGCACATAGAGCAAAATTATTAGCTCAAAAGATATAAGTGAAGCACATAGAGTATTCTATCAAATTTTAATTCATGTATGGCTCTCTCAAAAGGTGTGTACAGCAAGGATGATTGTGGCAAAAGACACAAATAATACAAGACGCTCCAAGCAAAACACATATCATGTTGGTGAATAAAAATATAGCTCCAAGTAAATTACCGATGGAAGTGGACGAAAGAGGGGATGCCTTCCGGGGCATCCCCAAGCTTTGACTTTTTGGTGTCCTTGGATTATCTTGGGGGTGCCATGGGCATCCCCAAGCTTAGGCTCATTGACTGGAAATATGCCCTAGAGGCAATAATAAAGTTATTATTTATTTCCTTATATCATGATAAATGTTTATTATTCATATAATACAAGATGCTCCAAGCAAAACTCAAATCATGTTGGTGAATAAAAATATAGCTCCAAGTAAATTACCGATGGAAGTGGACGAAAGAGGGGATGCCTTCCGGGGCATCCCCAAGATTTGACTTTTTGGTGTCCTTGGATTATCTTGGGGGTGCCATGGGCATCCCCAAGCTTAGGCCCTTGCCACTCCTTGTTCCTGAAGGAAATATGCCCTAGAGGCAATAATAAAGTTATTATTTATTTCCTTATATCATGATAAATGTTTATTATTCATGCTAGAATTGTATTAACCGGAAACATAATACTTGTGTGAATACATAGACAAACAAAGTGTCACTAGTATGCCTCTACTTGACTAGCTCGTTAATCAAAGATGGTTATGTTTCCTAACCATAAACAAAAGAGTTGTTATTTGATTAACGGGATCACATCATTAGGAGAATGATGTGATTGACATGACCCATTCCATTAGCTTAGCACCCGATCGTTTAGTATGTTGCTATTGCTTTCTTCATGACTTATACATGTTCCTATGACTATGAGATTATGCAACTCCCGTTTGCCGGAGGAACACTTTGTGTGCTACCAAACGTCACAACGTAACTGGGTGATTATAAAGGAGCTCTACAAGTGTCTCCAAAGGTACATGTTGGGTTGGCGTATTTTGAGATTAGGATTTGTCACTCCGATTGTCGGAGAGGTATCTCTGGGCCCTCTCGGTAATGCACATCACATAAGCCTTGCAAGCATTGCAACTAATGAGTTAGTTGTGAGATGATGTATTACGGAACGAGTAAAGAGACTTGCCGGTAACGAGATTGAACTAGGTATTAAGATACCGACGATCGAATCTCGGGAAAGTAACATACCGATGACAAAGGGAACAACGTATGTTGTTATGCGGTCTGACCGATAAAGATCTTCGTAGAATATGTAGGAGCCAATATGGGCATCCAGGTCCCGCTATTGGTTATTGACTGGAGACGTGTCTCGGTCATGTCTACATTGTTCTCGAACCCGTAGGGTCCGCACGCTTAAGGTTTCGATGACAGTTATATTATGAGTTTATGAGTTTTGATGTACCGAAGGAGTTCGGAGTCCCGGATGAGATCGGGGACATGACGAGGAGTCTCGAAATGGTCGAGACGTAAAGATTGATATATTGGACGACTATATTCGGACATCGGAAAGGTTCCGAGTGATTCGGGTATTTTTCGGAGTACCGGGTAGTTACGGGAGAAGCAATGGGCCTTGATGGGCTTTAAGTGGGAAGAGGAGAAAGGGCCAAGGGGCTGCTGCGCCCCCCTCCCCTCTAGTCCAAATTGGACTAGGGAAAAGGGGGCCGGCCACCTTTCCTTCTCCTCCACTTCCTTCTCCCTTCCTCCCCTCTTGGTGGACTCCTACTAGGACTTGGAGTCCTAGTAGGACTCCACATCCTGGCCGCACCTAGCCTTGGCCGGCTTCCTCCTCCTCCATCCTTTATATACTGAGGCAAGGGGCACCCCATGAACACAAGTTGATCCACGTGATCTTATTCTTAGCCATGTGCGGCGCCCCCAGCCACCATAGTCCTCGATAATATTGTAGTGGTGCTTAGGCGAAGCCCTGCGACAGTAGTACATCAAGATCGTCACCACGCCGTTGTGCTGACGGAACTCTTCCCCGACACTTTGTTGGATCGGAGTCCGGGGATCGTCATCGAGCTGAACGTGTGCTAAAACTCGGAGGTGCCGTAGTTTCGGTGCTCGATCGGTCGGGCCGTGAAGACGTACGACTACATCAACCAAACGCTTCCGTTGTCGGTCTACAAAGGGTACATAGATCACACTCTCCCCTCGTTGCTATGCATCACCATGATCTTGCGTGTGCGTAGGAAATTTTTGAAATTACTACGTTCCCCAAGAGTGGCATCCGAGCCTAGGTTTTATATGTTGATGTTATATGCACGAGTAGAACACAAGTGAGTTGTGGGCGATATAAGTCATACTGCTTACCAGCATGTCATACTTTGGTTCGGCGGTATTGTTGGACGAAGCGGCCCGGACCGACATTACGCGTACGCTTACGCGAGACCGGTTCTCCCGACGTGCTTTTCACATAGGTGGCTTGCGGGTGACAGTTTCTCCAACTTTAGTTGAATCGAGTGTGGCTACGCCCGGTCCTTGCGAAGGTTAAAACAGCACCAACTTGACAAACTATCGTTGTGGTTTTGATGCGTAGGTAAGATTAGTTCTTGCTTAAGCCCGTAGCAGCCACGTAAAACTTGCAACAACAAAGTATAGGACGTCTAACTTGTTTTTGCAGGGCATGTTGTGATGTGATATGGTTAAGACATGATGCTGATTTTTATTGTATGAGATGATCATGTTTTGTAACCGAGTTATCGGCAACTGGCAGGAGCCATATGGTTGTCGCTTTATTGTATGCAATGCAATCGCGATGTAATGCTTTACTTTATCACTAAGCGGTAGCGATAGTCGTGGAAGCACAAGCTTGGCGAGACGACAACGATGCTACGATGGAGATCATGGTGTCACGCCGGTGACGATGGTGATCACGACGGTGCTTCGAAGATGGAGATCACAAGCACAAGATGATGATGGCCATATCATATCACTTATATTGATTGCATGTGATGTTTATCTTTTATGCATCTTATCTTGCTTTGATTGACGGTAGCATTATAAGATGATCTCTCACTAATTATCAAGAAGTGTTCTCCCTGAGTATGCACCGTTGCGAAAGTTCTTCGTGCTGAGACACCACGTGATGATCGGGTGTGATAGGCTCTACGTTCAAATACAACGGGTGCAAAACAGTTGCACACGCGGAATACTCAGGTTATACTTGACGAGCCAAGCATATACAGATATGGCCTCGGAACACGGAGACCGAAAGGTCGAGCGTGAATCATATAGTAGATATGATCAACATAGTGATGTTCACCAATGAAACTACTCCATCTCACGTGATGATCGGACATGGTTTAGTTGATTTGGATCACGTGATCACTTAGAGGATTAGAGGGATGTCTGTCTAAGTGGGAGTTCTTAAGTAATATGATTAATTGAACTTTAATTTATCATGAACTTAGTCCTGGTAGTATTAGCATATCTATGTTGTAGATCAATAGCTCGCGTTTAGCTCCCCTGTTTTATTTTTGATATGTTCCTAGAGAAAATTGTGTTGAAAAATGTTAGTAGCAATGATGCGGATTGGATCCGTGATCTGAGGTTTATCCTCATTGCTGCACAGAAGAATTATGTCCTTGATGCACCGTTAGGTGACAGACCTATTGCAGGAGCAAATGCAGACGTTATGAACGTTTGGCTAGCTCAATATGATGACTACTTGATAGTTTAGTGCACCATGCTTAATGGCTTAGAATCGGGACTTCAAAGATGTTTTGAACATCATGGACCATATGAGATGTTCCAGGAGTTGAAGTTAATATTTCAAGCAAATACCCGAGTTGAGAGATATGAAGTCTCCAACAAGTTCTATAGCTAAAAGATGGAGGAGAATTGCTCAACTAGTGAGCATGTGCTCAGATTGTCTGGGTACTACAATCGCTTGAATCAAGTGGGAGTTAATCTTCCAGATAAGATAGTGATTGACAGAATTCTCTAGTCACCATCACCAAGTTAGTAGAACTTCGTGATGAACTATAATATGCAAGGGATAACGGAAACGATTCCCAAGCTCTTCGTAATGCTGAAATTGACGAAGGTAGAAATCGAGAAAAACATCAAGTGTTGATGGTAGACAAGACCACTAGTTTCAAGAAAAGGGCAGAGGGAAGAAGGGGAACTTCAAGAAGAACAGCAAGCAAGTTGCTGCTCAAGTGAAGAAGCCCAAGTCTGGTCCTAAGCCTAAGACTAAGTGCTTCTACTGCAAAGGGACTGGTCACTAGAAGCGGAACTACCCCAAGTGATTGGCGGATAAGAAGGATGGCAAAGTGAACATAAGTATATTTGATATACATGTTATTGATGTGTACTTTACTAGTGTTTATAGCAACACCTCAGTATTTGATACTAGTTCAGTTGCTAAGATTAGTAACTCGAAACGGGAGTTGCAGAATAAACAGAGACTAGTTAAGGGTGAAGTGACGATGTGTGTTGGAAGTGGTTCCAAGATTGATATGATCATCATCGCACACTCCCTATAATTTCGGGATTAGTGTTGAACCTAAATAAGTGTTATTTGGTGTTTGCGTTGAGCATGAATATGATTTGATCATGTTTATTGTAATACGGTTATTCATTTAAGTAAGAGAATAAATTGTTGTTATGTTTACATGAATAAAACCTTATATGGTTACACACCCAATGAAAATAGTTCGTTGGATCTCGATCATAGTGATACACATAATCATAATATTGAAACCAAAAGATGCAAAGTTAATAATGATAGTGCAACTTATTTGTGGCACTACCGTTTAGGTCATATTGGTGTAAAGCACATGAAGAAACTCCATGCTGATGGGCTTTTAGAATCACTTGATTATGAATCAATTGATGCTTGCGAACCATGCCTCATGGGCAAGATGACTAAGACTCTGTTCTTCGGAACAATGGAGCGAGCAACAGATTTGTTGGAAATCATACATACTGATGTATGTGGTCTGATGAATATTGAGGCTCGTGACAAGTATCATTATTTTCTGATCTTCACAGATGATTTGAGCAGATATGAGTATATCTACTTGATGAAACATAAGTCTGAAACATTTGAAAAGTTCAAAGAATTTCAGAGTGAAGTGGAGAATCATCGTAACAAGAAAATAAAAGTTTCTATGATATGATCGCAGAGGTAAAATATTTGAGTTACGAGTCTGGCCTTCATTTAAAACAATGTGAAATAGTTTCACTACTCATGCCACCTGGAACACCACAGCATAATGGTGTGTCCGAACATCATAACCGTACTTTATTAGATATGGTGCGATATATGATGTCTCTTACCGATCTACCACTATCGTTTTGGGGTTATGCATTAAAGACAGCCGCATTCACATTTAAAAGGGCACCATCTAAGTCTGTTGAGGCGACACAATCTGAACTGTGATTTGGCAAGAAACCAAAGTTGTCGTTTCTTAAAGTTTGGGACTGTGATGCTTATATGAAAAAGTTTCATCCTGATAAGCTCAAACCCAAATCGGAGAAATATGTCTTCATAGGATACCCAAAGGAGACTATTGGGTACACCTTCTATCACAGATCCGAAGGCAAGACATTCGTTGCTAAGAATGGATCCTTTCTAGAGAAGGAGTTTCTCTTGAAAGAAGTGAGTGGGAGGAAAGTAGAACTTGATAAGGTAATTGTACCTTCTCCCTTATTGAAAAGTAGTTCATCACAAGAAATCTGTTCCTGTGACTACTACACCAATTAGTGAGGAAGACTAATGATGATGATCATGTAACTTCAGATCAAGTTACTACCGAATCTCGTAGGTAAACCAGAGTGAGATCCGCACCAGAGTGGTACAGTAATCCTGTTCTGGAAGTCATGTTACTAGACCATGACGAACTTGCGAACTATGAGGAAGCGATGATGAGCCCAGATTCCGCAAAATGGCTTGAGGCCATGAAATCTGAGATGGGATCCATGTATCAGAACAAAGTATGGACTTTGATTGACTTGCCCAATGATCGGCGAGCCATTGAGATTAAATGGATCTTCAAGAGGAAGACAGACGCTGATAGTAGTGTTACTATCTACAAAGCTAGAATTGTCGCAAAAGGTTTTCGACAAGTTCAAGGTGTTGACTATGATGAGAGTTTCTCACTCGTATCTATGCTTAAGTCTGTCCGAATCATGTTAGCAATTGCCGCATTTTATGAAATCCAGCAAATGGATGTCAAAACTGCATTCCTGAATGGATTTCTGGAAGAAGAGTTGTATATGATGCAGCTGGAAGGTTTTGTCGATCCAAAAGGAGCTAACAAAGTATGCAAACTCCAGCGATCCATCTATGGACTGGTGTAAGCATCTCGGAGTTGGAATATACGCTTTGATAAGTTGATCAAAGCATATAGTTTTATACAGACTTGCGGTGAAGCCTGTATTTACAAGAAAGTGAGTGGGAGCACTACAGCATTTCTGATAAGTATATGTGAACAACATATTGTTGATTGGAAATAATGTATAATTTTCTGGAAAGCATAAAAGAATATTTGAAAGGAGTTTTTCAAAGAAAGACCTCGGTAAAGCTGCTTACATATTGAGCATCAAGATCTATAGAGATAGATCAAGACGCTTGATAAGTTTTTCAATGAGTACATACCTTGACAAGATTTTGAAGTAGTTCAAAATGGAACAATCAAAGAAAGAGTTCTTGCCTGTGTTGCAAGGTGTGAAATTGAGTAAGACTCAAAGCCCGACCACGGCAGAAGATAGAAATAGAATGAAAGTCATTCCCTATGCCTCAGCCATAGGTTCTATAAAGTATGACATGCTGTGTACCAGATCTATTGTATACCCTATACTGTGTTAAGCAAGGGAGTACAATAGTGAACTAAGAGTAGATCACTGGACAGCGGTCAAAATTATCCTTAGTGGAATAAGGAAATATTTCTCAATTATGGAGGTGACAAAAAGGTTCGTCGTAAAAAGTTACGTCGATGCAAGTTTTGACACAGATTTGGATGACTCTAAGTCTTGATCTAGAGACATATTGAAAGTGGGAGCAATAAGCTAGAGTAGCTCCGGGCAGAGCATTGTTGACATAGAAATTCGCAAAATACTTACGGATCTGAATGTGGCAGACCCGGTGACTAAAATTATCTCACAAGCAAAACATGATCACACCTTAGTTAATCACATAGTGATGTGAACTAGATTACTGACGCTAGTAAACCCTATTGGGTGTTGATCACATATCGATGTGAACTATGGGTGTTAATCACATGGTGATGTGAACTATTGCTGTTAAATCACATGGCGATGTGAACTAGATTATTGACTCTAGTGCAAGTGGGAGACTGGAGAAATATGCCCTAGAGGTAATAATAAAGTTATTATTTATTTCCTTATATAATGATAATTTTTTATTATTCATGCTAGAATTGTATTAACCGGAAACATAATACATGTGTGAATACATAGACAAACAGAGTGTCACTAGTATGCCTCTACTTGACTAGCTCGTTAATCAAAGATGGTTATGTTTCCTAACCATGGACAAAGAGTTGTTATTTGATTAACGGGATCACATCATTAGTTGAATGATCTGATTGACATGACCCATTCCATTAGCTTAGCACCCGATCGTTTAGTATGTTGCTATTGCTTTCTTCATGACTTATACATGTTCCTATGACTACGAGATTATGTAACTCCCGTGTGCCGGAGGAACACTTTGTGTGCTACCAAACGTCACAACGTAACTGGGTGATTATAAAGGTGCTCTACAGGTGTCTCCAAAGGTACATGTTGGGTTGACGTATTTCGAGATTAGGATTTGTCACTCCGATCGTCGGAGATGTATCTCTGGGTCCTCTCGGTAATGCACATCACTTAAGCCTTGCAAGCATTGCAAATAATGAGTTAGTTGCGGGATGATGCATTACGGAACGAGTAAAGAGACTTGCCGGTAACGAGATTGAACTAGGTATTGGATACCGACGATCGAATCTCGGGCAAGTAACATACCGATGACAAAGGGAACAACGTATGTTGTTATGCGGTCTGACCGATAAAAGATCTTCGTAGAATATGTAGGAACCAATATGAGCATCCAGGTTCCGCTATTGGTTATTGACCGGAGACGTGTCTCGGTCATGTCTACATTGTTCTCCAACCCGTAGGGTCCGCACGCTTAAGGTTACGATGACAGTTATATTATGAGTTTATGCATTTTTATGTACCAAAGTTTGTTCGGAGTCCCGGATGTGATCACGGACATGACGAGGAGTCTCGAAATGGCTGAGACATAAAGATTGATATATTGGAAGCCTATATTTGGATATCGGAAGTGTTCCGGGTGAAATTGGGATTTTACCGGAAAACCGGGAGGTTACCGGAACCCCCCGGGAGGTACATGGCCATAATGGGCCTTAGTGGAAGAAGAGGAGAGGCGGCCAGGGCTGGGCCGCATGCCCCTCCCCCCTAGTCCGAATAGGACAAGGAGAGAGGGGGCCGGCGCCCCCCTCCTTCTCTCTCTCTCTGTTCCCACCTCGCGAATCCTATTCCAACTAGGATTGGGGGGGGAAGTCCTACTCCCGGAGGGAGTAGGACTCCTCCTGGCGCGCCCTATGATGGCCGGCAGGCCTCCCCCTCTTGAACCTTTATATACGGAGGCAGAGGCACCCCTAGAGACACAAGTTGATCCACGTGATCATATTCTTAACCGTGTGCGGTGCCCCCTTCCACCATAATCCTTGATAATATTGTAGCGGTGCTTAGGCGAAGCCCTGCGACGGTAGTACATCAAGATCGTCACCACGCTGTCGTGCTGACGGAACTCTTCCCCGACACTTTGCTGGATCGGAGTCCGGGGATCGTCATCGAGCTGAACGTGTGCTAGAACTCGGAGGTGTTGTAGTTTCGGTGCTTGATCGGTCGGGCCGTGGAGACGTACGACTACATCAACTAAACGCTTCCGTTGTCGATCTACAAGGGTACGTAGATCACACTCTCCCCTCCCGTTGCTATGCATCACCATGATCTTGCGTGTGCGTAGGAAATTTTTTGAAATTACTACGTTCCCCAACACACGCAACAAATTCTACCTCCAACACGACCGCACAGGTGCGGAGGAACCTGCAAGGTGAGAAGATAGTATGTCCACGCATATCGCGAAGCACCATCCCCGCTCTTCCCGTATCATCCACCATCATATACCAGCCATCAATGTTGAGTTTGAGCTAGCACTCGGAGTGAGCAGCCCAACAGCCTTGCTGCATGGATTTTTGGTGTGTAGGATGGCCCGGTATGTGTGCTTGTGATTTGCCTTTCCCCCTTGGCCCCCACGTCACTCCCGCAGGGGCGACTCGGGCGGCTCTAACCCTAGCCGCCATCGGCCCCCCTCCCCCCTTCTCCTCTCCCTCACCACCACTAGAGGGGGCCGCCGAAAAGCCACGCATCCGCCGGGGAGGGTGGTGGTGAGGATCTGTCTGCCCTGTTTCGTGCAGGAGGCTTTGGAGCCGGGGCAGTGGCCTCGGGTGGTGGTACATCATCGTCTTCAGCTAGCGGTGCGTCGCTGGTGCTGGCCGTCCCCCTTTGCAATGCGGGTGGCAAGGCAGCGGCGGGTGGTGGTCGTGGGGCACGGTGGCCGCGGGGGCACTGATAACCCAGAAGTATAGGGGATCAATTGTAGCCTTTTTCGATAAGTAACAGTGTCAAACCTAACGAGGAGCTAAAGGTAGAACAAATATTCCCTCAAGTTCTATCGACCACCGGTACAACTCTACGCACGCTTAACACTCGCCTTACCTAGAACAAGTATGAAACTAGAAGTACTTTGTAGGTGTTGTAGGCTAGGTTTGCAAGATAATAAAGAGCATGTAAATAAAAGCTAGGGGCTGTTTAGATAAAGACACAACTAAATTAGTTTCAGTAGAGAGCTTTTTGTCACGAGAAAGTTATTTGTCCCTAGACAATCGATAACTAGACCGGTAATCATTATTGCAATTTTATTTGAGGGAGAGGCATAAGCTAACATACTTTCTCTTCTTGGATCATATGCACTTATGATTGGAACTCTAGCAAGCATCCGCAACTACTAAAGATCATTAAGGTAAAACCCAACCATAGCATTATAAGGCATCAAGTCCTCTTTACTCCCATACTCAAACAACCTACTTACTCGGGTCTGTGCTTCTGTCACTCACGCCACCCACCATAAGCAAATCATGAACATATTGCAAACCCTATAGTGGGGATCCCTCATCCTTGCGCGACACGGAGAGCACCAATAATAAAACATGCAACTAAAACCAATCGCGATCATCAATTAACCCATAGGACAAAACAGATTTACTCAAACATCATAGGATAGCCATACATCTTTGGAAAATAACATATAGCATTGATAACCATGTTTAAGTAGAGATTACAGCGGGTAAAAGAGGGGTTACACCGCTGCATAGAGGGGGGAAGAGTTGGTGATTACGGTGGTGAAGTTGTTGGTGTAGATCGATGTCGCGATGATGGCCCCGGCGGTGTTCCGGCGCCACCGGGAGAGAGGGGGAGAGAGCCCCCCCCTTCTTCTTCTTCCTTGACCTTCCCCCTAGATGGGAGAAGGTTTTCCCCTCTGGTCCATGGCCTCCATGGCAGCGGAGGGGCGAGAGCCCCTCCGAGATTGGATCTCTCTCTCTATTTCCTTCTGTTTCTGTGCTCCCCGATTCTGCCCTTGCACCGTTTCTTAAATTCACGGAGATCCGTAACTCCGAGTGGGCTGAAATTTTGACACGATTTTTATCCGGATATTGGCTTTCTTGCGGCGAAAGAAGGGCACCAACCGCCTTATGGAGTGGCCATCAGGTCCCAGGGCATGCCCTACCCCCTGGGGTGCGGCCCTCACCCTCGTGGGCCCCTCAGGCATCGTCTCGCATTGATTCCCCTTCCCAAAATTCACATATATTCCAAAAAAATCTCCGTAAGATTTTATCCCATTTGGACTCCGTTTGATATGGATTTTCTATGAAACAAAAAACATGCAACAAACAGGAACTGACACTGGGCACTGGACCAATATGTTAATCCCAAAAATAGTATAAAAACTTGCCAAAAGTATGTAAAACTTGTAGAATATTGGCATGGAACAATCAAAAATTATAGATACGACGGAGACGTATCAGCATCCCCAAGCTTAATTACTGCTTGTCCTCGAGTAGGTAAATGATAAAAAATATAATTTTTGATGTGGAATGCTACCTAGCATAATCTTGATCATGTAATCTAATCATGGCATGAATATTAAGACACGAGTGATTCAAAGCAATAGTCTATCATTTGACATTAAGACAATAATACTTCAAGCATACTAATAAAGCAATCATGTCTTTTCAAAATAACATGGCCAAAGAAAGTTATCCCTACAAAATCATATGGTCTGGCTATGCTCCATCATCATCACACAAAATATTCAAATCATGCACAACCCCGATGACAAGCCAAGCAACTGTTTCATACTTTTGATGTTCTCAAACCTTTTCAACTTTCATGCAATACATGAGCGTGAGCCATGGATATAGCACTATAGGTGGAATAGAATATGATGATGGAGGTTGTGTGAAGAAGGCAAAAAGGGAGAAAGTCTCACATCGACGCGGCTAATGAACGGGCTATGGAGATGCCCATCAATTGATGTCAATGCGAGGAGTAGGGATTGCCATGCAATAGATGCACTAGAGCTATAAGTGTATGAAAGCTCAAACTGAAACTAAGTGGGTGTGGATCCAACTTGCTTGCTCATGAAGACCTAGGGCACTTGAGGAAGCCCATCGTTGGAATATACAAGCCAAGTTCTATAATGAAAATTCCCACTAGTATATGAAAGTGATAACTAGAGAGACTCTTTATATGAATAACATGGTGCTACTCTGAAGCACAAGTGTGGTAAAAGGATAGTAACATTGTCCCTTCTCTCTTTTCTCTCATTTTTTTCTTTTTTTGTAGGCTTGGTAGGGATTGTTGGGTTTACGTAGTAATTTCAAAAAAAAATCCTACGCACACGCAAGATCATGGTGATGCATAGCAACGAGAGGGGAGAGCGTGATCTACGTACCCTTGTAGATCGACAACGGAAGCATTTGGTTGATGTAGTCGTACGTCTCCACGATCCGACCGATCCAAGTACCGTTACTCCGGCACCTCCGAGTTCTTGGCACACGTTCAGCTCGATGACGCTCCCCGGGCTCCGATCCAGCAAAGCTTCGGGGAGGAGTTCCGTCAGCACGACGGCGTGGTGACGATCTTGATGTTCTACCGTCGCAGGGCTTCGCCTAAGCACCGCTACAATATGACCGAGGTGGAATATGGTGGAAGGGGGCACCGCACACGGCTAAGGAACGAACACGAAGATCAACTTGTGTGTCTATGGGGTGCCCCTTGCCTCAGTATATAAAGGATGGAGGAGGAGGAGGAGGCCGGCCAAGGCTTGGTGCGGCCAGGATGTGGAGTCCTACTAGGACTCCAAGTCCTAGTAGGAGTCCACCAAGAGGGGAGGAAGGGAGAAGGAAGTGGAGGAGAAGGAAAGGTGGCCGGCCCCCTTTTCCCTAGTCCAATTCGGACCAGAGGGGAGGGGGGGCGCAGCAGCCCCTTGGCCCTTTCTCCTCTTCCCACTAAAGCCCATCAAGGCCCATTGCTTCTCCCGTAACTACCCGGTACTCCGAAAAATACCCGAATCACTCGAAACCTTTCCGATGTCGGAATATAGTCGTCCAATATATCGATCTTTACGTCTCTACCATTTCGAGACTCCTCGTCATGTCCCCGATCTCATCCGGGACTCCGAACTCCTTCGGTACATCAAAACTCATAAACTCATAATATAACTGTCATCGAAACCTTAAGCGTGCGGACCCTACGGGTTCGAGAACAATGTAGACATGACCGAGACACGTCTCCGGTCAATAACCAATAGCGGGACCTGGATGCCCATATTGGCTCCTACATATTCTATGAAGATCTTTATCGGTCAGACCGCATAGCAACATACGTTGTTCCCTTTGTCATCGGTATGTTACTTGCCCGGGATTTGATCGTCGGTATCCAATACCTAGTTCAATCTCGTTACCGGCAATTCTCTTTACTTGTTCTGTAATACATCATCTCACAACTAACTCATTAGTTGCAATGCTTGCAAGGCTTAAGTGATGTGCATTACCGAGAGGGCCCAGAGATACCTCTCCGACAATCGGAGTGACAAATCCTAATCTCGAAATACGCCAACCCAACATTTACCTTTGGAGACACCTGTAGAGCTCCTTTATAATCACCCATTTACGTTGTGACGTTTGGTAGCACACAAAGTGTTCCTCCGGCAAACGGGAGTTGCATAATCTCATAGTCATAGGAACATGTATAAGTCATGAAGAAAGCAATAGCAACATACTAAACGATCGGATGCTAAGCTAATGGAATGGGTCATGTCAATCAGATCATTCACCTAATGATGTGATCCCCTTTAATCAAATAACAACTCTTTGTCTATGGTTAGGAAACATAACCATCTTTGATTAACGAGCTAGTCAAGTAGAGGCATACTAGTGACACTCTGTTTGTCTATGTATTCACACATGTATTATGTTTCCGGTTAATACAATTATAGCATGAATAATAAACATTTATCATGAAATAAGGAAATAAATAATAACTTTATTGTTGCCTCTAGGGCATATTTCCTTCAGTCTCCCACTTGCACTAGAGTCAATAATCTAGATCACATCACCATGTGATTAACTTCGATAGTTCACATCATCATGTGATTAACACCCATAGTTCACATCGCCATGTGAACAATACCCAAAGGGTTTACTAGATTCAGTAATCTAGTTCACATTGCTATGTGATTAACACCCAAAGAGTACTAAGGTGCGATCATGTTTTGCTTGTGAAAGAATCTTAGTCAACGGGTCTGCCACATTCAGATCCTCATGTATTTTGAAAATTTCTATGTCAACAATGCTCTGCTTGGAGCTACTCTAGCTAATTGCTCCCACTTTCAATATGTATCTAGACCGAGACTTAGAGTCTTCTAGATCAGTGTCAAAAACTTGCATCGACGTAACCCTTTACGACGAACCTTTTTTGTCACGTCCATAATCGAGAAACATATCCTTATTTCACTAAGGATAATTCTGACCGCTGTCCAGTGATCTACTCCTAGATCACTATTGTACTCCCTTGCCAAATCAGTGCAGGGTATACAATAGATCGGGTACACAGCATGACATACTTTATAGAACCTATGGCCAAGGCATAGGGAATGACTTTCATTCTCTTTCTATCTTCTGTCGTGGTCGGGCTTTGAGTCTTACTCAACTTCACACCTTGTAATACAGGCAAGAACTCTTTCTTTGACTGCTCCATTTTGAATTACTTCAAAATCTTGTCAAGGTATGTACTCATTGGAAAAACTTATCAAGCATCTTGATCTATCTCTATAGATCTTGAAGCTCAATATGTAAGCAGCTTCACTGAAGTCTTTCTTTGAAAAACTCCTTTCAAACACTCCTTTATGCTTTACAGAATAATTCTACATTATTTCCGATCAACAATATGTCATTCACATATACTTATCAGAAATGCCGTAGTGCTCCCACTCACTTTCTTGCAAATACAGGCTTCACCGCAAGTCTGTATAAAACTATACGCTTTGATCAACTCATCAAAGCGTATATTCCAACTCCGAGATGCTTGCACCAGTTCACAGATGGATCGCTGGAGCTTGCACATTTTGTTAGTACCTTTCGGATTGACAAAACCTTCTAGTTGCATCGTATACAACTCTTCTTCAATAAATCCATTAAGGAATTCAGTTTTGTTTATCCATTTGCCAGATTTCATAAAATGTGGCAATTGCTAACATGATTCGGACAAAGCATAGATACGAGTGAGAATCTCTCATCGTAGTCAACACCTTGAACTTGTCGAAAAACCTTTTGCGACAATTCTAGATAATAACACTACTATCAGTGTCCGTCTTCCTCTTGAAGATCCATTTATTTTTATGGCTTGCCGATCATCGGGCAAATCCATCAAAGTCCATACTTTGTTCTCATACATGGATCATATCTCAGATTTCATGGCCTCAAACCATTTCGCGGAATCTGGGCTCATCATCGCTTCCTCATAGTTCGCAAGTTCATCATGGTCTAGTAACATGACTTCCAGAACAGGATTACCGTACTACTCTGGTGCGGATCTTACTCTGGTTTACCTACGAGATTCGGTAGTAACTTGATCTGAATTTACATGATCATCATCATTATCTTCCTCACTAATTGGTGTAGTAGTCACAAGAACAGATTTCTGTGATGAACTACTTTCCAATAAGGGATAAGGTACAATTACCTTATCAAGTTTTCTACTTTCCTCCCACTCACTTCTTTCGAGAGAAACTCCTTCTCTAGAAAGTTTCCGAATTTAGCAACAAAAGTCTTGCCTTCGGATCTGTGATAGAAGGTGTATCCAATAGTTTCCTTTGGATATCCTATGAAGACACATTTCTCCGATTTGGGTTTGAGCTTATCAGGTTGAAACTTTTTCACATAAGCATTGCAACCTCAAACATTAAGAAACAACAGCTTAGGTTTCTTGCCAAACCATAGTTCATACGGTGTCGTATCAACGGATTTAGATGGTGCCCTATTTAACGTGAATGCAGCTGTCTCTAATGCATAACCCCAAAACGATAGTGGTAGATCGGTAAGAGACATCATAGATCGCACCATATCTAATAAAGTATGGTTATGACGTTCGAACACACCATTACATTGGGGTGTTCCAGGTGGCGTGAGTAGTGAAACTATTTCACATTGTTTTTAACTGAAAGCCAAACTCGTAACTCAAATACTCTTCTCTACGATCAGATCGTAGAAACTTTATTTTCTTGTTACGATGATTTTTCACTTCACTCTGAAATTCTTTGAACTTTTCAAATGTTTCAGACTTATGTTTCATCAAGTAGATATACTCATATCTGCTCAAATCATCTGTGAAGATCAGAAAATAATGATACCTGTCGCGAGCCTCAATATTCATCGGACCACATACATCAGTATGTATGATTTCCAAAAAATCTGTTGCTCGCTCCATTGTTCCGAAGAACGGAGTCTTAGTCATCTTGCCCATGAGGCATGGTTCGCAAGCATCAACTGATTCATAATCAAGTGATTCCAAAAGCCCGTCAGCATGGAGTTTCTTCATGCGCTTTACACCAATATGACCTAAATGGCAGTGCCACAAATAAGTTGCACTATCATTATTAACTTTGCATCTTTTGGTTTCAATATTATGATTATGTGTATCACTACGATCGAGATCCAACGAACTATTTTCATTGGGTGTGTAACCATATAAGGTTTTATTCATGTAAACAGAACAACAATTTATTCTCTTACTTAAATGAATAACCGTATTACAATAAACATGATCAAATCATATTCATGCTGAACGCAAACACCAAATAACACTTATTTAGGTTCAACACTAATCCCGAAATTATAGGGAGTGTGCGATGATTATCATATCAATCTTGGAACCACTTTCAACACACATCGTCACTTCACCCTTAACTAGTCTCTGTTTATTCTGCAACTCCCGTTTCGAGTTACTAATCTTAGCAACTGAACTAGTATCAAATACTGAGGGGTTGCTATAAACACTAGTAAAGTACACATCAATAAGATGTATATCAAATATACTTATGTTCACTTTGCCATCCTTCTTATCCGCCAATCACTTGGGGTAGTTCCGCTTCTAGTGACCAGTCCCTTTGCAGTAGAAGCACTTAGTCTCAGGCTTAGGACCAGACTTGGGCTTCTTCACTTGAGCGGCAACTTGATTGCCGTTCTTCTTGAAGTTCCCCTTCTTCCCTTTGCCCTTTTCTTGAAACTAGTGGTCTTGTTAACCATCAACACTTGATGTTTTTCTTGATTTCTACCTTCGTCGATTTCAGCATCACGAAGAGCTTGGGAATTATTTTTGTCATCCCTTGCATATTATAGTTCATCACGAAGTTCTACTAACTTGGTGATGGTGACTAGAGAATTCTGTCAATCACTATCTTATCTGGAAGATTAACTCCCACTTGATTCAAGCGATTGTAGTACTCAGACAATCTGGGCACATGCTCACTAGTTGAGCGATTCTCCTCCATCTTTTAGCTATAGAACTTGCTGGAGACTTCATATCTCTCAACTCAGGTATTTGCTTGAAATATTAACTTCAACTCCTGGAACATCTCATATGCTCCATGACGTTCAAAACGTCTTTGAAGTCCCGATTCTAAGCCATTAAGCATGGTGCACTAAACTATCAAGTAGTCATCATATTGAGCTAGCCAAACGTTCATAACGTCTGCATGTGCTCCTGCAATAGGTCTGTCACCTAGCGGTGCATCAAGGACATAATTCTTCTGTGCAGCAATGAGGATAAACCTCAGATTACGGATCCAATCCGCATCATTGCTACTAACATCTTTCAACACAATTTTCTCTAGGAACATATCAAAATAAACACAGGGAAGCAACAACGCGAGCTATTGATCTACAACATAATTTGCAAAATACTACCAGGACTAAGTTCATAATAAATTTAAGTTCAATTTAATCATATTACTTAAGAACTCCCACTTAGATAGACATCCCTCTAATCCTCTAAGTGATCACGTGATCCAAATCAACTAAACCATGTCCGATCATCACGTGAGATGGAGTAGTTTCATTGGTGAACATCACTATGTTGATCATATCTACTATATGATTCACGCTCGACCTTTCGGTCTCCGTGTTCCGAGGCCATATCTGTATATGCTTGGCTCGTCAAGTATAACCTGAGTATTCTGCGTGTGCAACTGTTTTGCACCCATTGTATTTGAACGTAGAACCTATCACACCCGATCATCACGTGGTGTCTCAGCACGAAGAACTTTCGCAACGGTGCATACTCAGGGAGAACACTTCTTGATAATTAGTGAGAGATCATCTTATAATGCTACCGTCAATCAAAGCAAGATAAGATGCATAAAAGATAAACATCACATGCAATCAATATAAGTGATATGATATGGCCATCATCATCTTGTGCTTGTGATCTCCATCTTCGAAGCACCGTCGTGATCACCATCGTCACCGGCGCGACACCTTGATCTCCATCGTAGCATCGTTGTCGTCTCGCCAATATTATGCTTCCACGACTATCGCTACTGCTTAGTGATAAAGTAAAGCATTACAGCGCGATTGCATTGCATACAATAAAGCGACAACCATATGGCTCCTGCCAGTTGCCGATAACTCGGTTACAAAACATGATCATCTCATACAATAAAATTTAGCATCATATCTTGACCATATCACATCACAACATGCCCTGCAAAAACAAGTTAGACGTCCTCTACTTTGTTGTTGCAAGTTTTACGTGGCTGCTACGGGCTTAAGCAAGAACCAATCTTACCTACGCATCAAAACCACAACGATAGTTTGTCAAGTTGGTGCAGTTTTAACCTTCGCAAGGACCGGGCGTAGCCACACTCGGTTCAACTAAAGTTGGAGAAACTGTCACCCGCAAGCCACCTCTGTGCAAAGCACATCGGGAGAACCGGTCTCGCGTAAGCGTACGCGTAATGTTGGTCCGGGCCGCTTCGTCCAACAATACCGCCGAACCAAAGTATGACATGCTGGTAAGCAGTATGACTTATATCGCCCACAACTCACTTGTGTTCTACTTGTGCATATAACATCAACATATAAAACCTAGGCTCGGATGCCACTGTTGGGGAACGTAGTAATTTCAAAAAAATTCCTACGCACACGCAAGATCATGGTGATGCATAGCAACGAGAGGGGAGAGCGTGATCTATGTACCCTTGTAGATCGACAACGGAAGCGTTTGGTTGATGTAGTCGTACGTCTCCACGATCCGACCGATCCAAGTACCGTTACTCCGGCACCTCCGAGTTCTTGGCACACGTTCAGCTCGATGACGCTCCCCGGGCTCCGATCCAGCAAAGCTTCGGGGAGGAGTTCCGTCAGCACGACGGCGTGGTGACGATCTTGATGTTCTACCGTCGCAGGGCTTCGCCTAAGCACCGCTACAATATGACCGAGGTGGAATATGGTGGAAGGGGGCACCGCACACGGCTAAGGAAAGAACACGAAGATCAACTTGTGTGTCTATGGGGTGCCCCTTGCCTCAGTATATAAAGGATGGAGGAGGAGGAGGCCGGCCAAGGCTTGGTGCGGCCAGGATGTGGAGTCCTACTAGGACTCCAAGTCCTAGTAGGAGTCCACCAAGAGGGGAGGAAGGGAGAAGGAAAGGTGGCCGGCCCCCTTTTCCCTAGTCCAATTCGGACCAGAGGGGAGGGGGGCGCAGCAGCCCCTTGGCCCTTTCTCCTCTTTCCACTAAAGCCCATCAAGGCCCATTGCTTCTCCCGTAACTACCCGGTACTCCGAAAAATACCCGAATCACTCGGAACCTTTCCGATGTCCGAATATATTCGTCCAATATATCGATCTTTATGTCTCTACCATTTCGAGACTCCTCGTCATGTCCCCGATCTCATCCGGGACTCCGAACTCCTTCGGTACATCAAAACTCATAAACTCATAATATAACTGTCATCGAAACCTTAAGCGTGCGGACCCTACGGGTTCGAGAACAATGTAGACATGACCGAGACACGTCTCCGGTCAATAACCAATAGCGGGACCTGGATGCCCATATTGGCTCCTACATATTCTACGAAGATCTTTATCGGTCAGAACGCATAGCAACATACGTTGTTCCCTTTGTCATCGGTATGTTACTTGCCCGGGATTTGATCGTCGGTATCCAATACCTAGTTCAATCTCGTTACCGGCAAGTCTCTTTACTCGTTCCGTAATACATCATCTCGCAACTAACTCATTAGTTGCAATGCTTGCAAGGCTTAAGTGATGTGCATTACCGAGAGGGCCCAGAGATACCTCTCCGACAATCGGAGTGACAAATTCTAATCTCGAAATACGCCAACCCAACATTTACCTTTGGAGACACCTGTAGAGCTCCTTTATAATCACCCATTTACGTTGTGACGTTTGGTAGCACACAAAGTGTTCCTCCGGCAAACGGGAGTTGCATAATCTCATAGTCATAGAAACATGTATAAGTCATGAAGAAAGCAATAGCAACATACTAAACGATCGGGTGCTAAGCTAATGGAATGGGTCATGTCAATCAGATCATTCACCTAATGATGTGATCCTGTTTAATCAAATAACAACTCTTTGTCTATGGTTAGGAAACATAACCATCTTTGATTAACGAGCTAGTCAAGTAGAGGCATACTAGTGACACTCTGTTTGTCTATGTATTCACACATGTATTATGTTTCCGGTTAATACAATTATAGCATGAATAATAAACATTTATCATGAAATAAGGAAATAAATAATAACTTTATTATTGCCTCTAGGGCATATTTCCTTCAGAACAAGCAGAATGAGATCGCCGCTCGCCGGTTCAACACATCGGGTTGAACCATTTGTCAGGTCTGCTAGTATTTGTCGTGTGAACTATTTTCATATCTGAAACTATTTTTCATATCTGAAATATTTGTTGTGTGTGAAAACATTGCATTATGGCATAACTGAAATAGTACATCATTACAACCGCGTACAGGATTGAAAACACTACATTATTACAACTACGTCCATAATCATTTGTCTCCAAACTTTTGCCAGATGTGCTCAACTAGATCATCTTGGAGCTGAGAGTGAAATGCTCTGTTTGTGATCCGTTGATGCATTTGAATAAACACACTCAGTTTTTCCGCATGAGTATGAGATGGGGTCACCTTTACTCCCATAGAGTCATAGATGTAGTCATGTGGACCGCTGTCTCGCTCATCTTCGACTATCATATTGTTCATTATGATGCAAGCTTTCATGAGATCACCAATTTCTTTACGTTTCCAACCTTTTGCTGGTCCTCGAACAATGGAAAAACGGGATTGCAGAACTCCAAATGCTCTCTCCACATCCTTTCTGGCCCCCTCTTGTCTTTTGGCAAAACGTTTCTTCTTTCTGCCTTCTGGAGCTGGTATGGTCTTCACAAATGTTGCCCATGGTGGATATATACCATCTGCAAGGTAATACCCCATTGTGTACGGATGACCATTGATGGTATAATTCACTTTTGGAGCTTCACCTTCAGATAGCTTTGCAAACACAGGTGAACGTTGAAGCACATTTATGTCATTGAGAGACCCTGGTAAACCAAAGAATGCATGCCAAATCCAAAGATCCTTTGAAGCAACTGCCTCCAGAATCATTGTTGGCTTGTTCACATGACCTTTAAACATGCCATGCCATTTTTTAGGACAATTTTTCCAAGTCCAATGCATGCAATCTATAGACCCTAATATACCAGGAAAACCTCTTTGCTCCCCTATTGCAAGCAATCTAGCAGTATTTTCTTCATTTGGAGATCTCAAATACTGGTCCCCAGATATTTCACAAATAGCTATCACAAACTTTTTGCAAGATGCTAGATTTGTAGATTCTCCAGACCGACAATACTCATCCGCGGCATCAGCCGCATATCCGTAAGTTAGCAGTCGCATTGCCGTTGTCATCTTCTACAGAGGATGTAACCCAAGAGCTCCAGCAGAATTTCTTTTTTGCTTAAAATAACTGTCATGCTCAAGTACTGCTTCAGCTATGCGATTAAACAAATTACGGGACATTCTATACCTGTGCGGAAAACAAATATGAGATATGAAGATGAAAAATAGGCAGACAGGGAATAATGTAGTAATACTAACCTTCGGCGAAAATAACTTTCGGGAAAAGTGGGATTTTCTTTGAAGTAGTCGCTCCACAGTAGAACAAATCCGGCATCTCTTCCGCGATGCAAAAATTGTCGTCCCAGCGTGGAACCGCCATGACGTCGAGCATTTGCCTCCTCTTCCTCCTCGCGCTTTGCAAATGCTGCAAGAATTAGTTCGTCGTCGTCCGATGAAGACGACGACGACGAATTCATGAGCATATCCAAAACGAATCCTGTTTCACTCATTGTGTTGTAGCACAAGATGGAAAGATATTTAAGAGAGGAGAGGGGTGGTATATATAGGCCAGCAATAGAGCCGTTGGAATAGAGCTGTTGTAATAGAGCTGTTGGAAAGGTAGCCGTTGGAAATATAGCCGTTTGGAAAGTGCCCATTGAAAAAATAGCAGTTGACACTGCAATAATAAATCGTTGAATTATTGTTAAGATGGTAGTTGAATTGGTAGTTACAAATTAATATTAAAATATATGAGAGAAAATGTAGACGTTTTATATATACATGTTCTATTGCAAAACTGAATGTGTATATGAGGGAATTTTTTTAGACCATTGTCTATATAGATATATAGACGTCCAAATTTACACATGCTATTGGAGATGCTTTTATAGGCTCCCCAGTCCCCATCACCTGCCTTCAAAACTACACCCTTTTCTATGGCTCCGAGACATAGTAGTGACTTAAAACAAGTGAGATGGTGGAGTGAAACAATTTAAGCGGTCGCGAACCAAACCAGATCAGCATATGGTACTAGGAGAGATTCAATGTTACTCATCAGAAACCCACTCGCTCGATTCTTTAGATGCCTGACTGGCTCTAGTAAGCCTGGATATGGGCTCCATACGGTTTGCTCCATCGGAGGAAAGCCGACTGGATCCGCTAAAATTATGGATGGCTTAACACATTGTCAGCGATACAATCCAGATGAAGCTGGTTGAAGGGGGACTGCATCAGAAATCTTTCGAACATATCCATGGGATACTTCACCAATTCTTGGGTTCTGGAGCAAGTTCTTAGAGCATTACTAGTAGAATCCTCAAACCCTCAAATCTTAAAAGCAGTTTTAAGGATTGAGTTGTGCCACTTTTTGACACTTTTAAGGGTTGAAAAACAGAGGCAAATACTAGAACCCTCAAACCCAACCCGTAAACTGCTTTAAGGATTGGATTTGAGGGTTCTAGTCTTTGCCTCGACCTCAACCTTTAAATCTATCATTTGACATCTCACAATTCATGACAACAAGAACACAATCAACTTCCAAACAAACTACCAAATGACAATCATTGATGCATGGTTCAATAGTTTACATCACAAAATCATCATCTTCCTCCTCTCATCGGCACCATCACCCAAAAGTTGTACCTCGGCGCCATCTCATAGACCACAAGTGGGCTCCATCAAGTATCTCCATCGGCACCGGTGGAGTCGTACACACCGCCACCACCACAACTACTCATCGGAGTGTCACCTCGAAAAATAGAGGACGCAACACGGAACATCCTCTCCCTCTCCGCGATGTCTTCCTTGTAGTCCTTCCACCATTGCAATTGGTCTTCATCCATGTCCTTCTTGGACATCATCATGTGCTCTTTCTCTTTCACCATGAGTTCTTTCCATACCTTTGCCTCTTTGAGCTTGATCATCCTCTCCTCCAACTCGGCCTTGCGCTTTGCTTCTTCACGCTTTGCTTCAACTTGTGCAAGCTTGACCTCTTTCTTCTTCTCGGTGATAAGAAGCTTCGTCTCCAATGTCTTCGTTGTCAATTCCTCTCTTGCCTTCATCATGTGGTCCATCTTCTTCCTTAGACGTGACGCCTCTTCTTTCATCTTCACCCTTAGCTTGCCCTTTTTGTTTCCCTCGGGCTTGCCCAAGTTCCTCTCCTCCTCATCTTCACTATCATCCATCCTTAGCATTACCGACTTCTTGGGTGCGGTCTCTTGATCCCTCACCTTCCACTTGTCAAAGGTTTGAAGAATTGACCAAACATGCTTAAATGGGAATGGCTTGCCCTTGGAAGCGGCCATCTCCTTGTACCTCATGCCGGCAATTGTCTCCTATCAACCACACATAAATCACATAAGAACCCACCAATATCATCTATCACTTGGTCCATGGCACACACATAATCAAAATAGTGAAGAAATATGTACTCACATAGTCACTCTCCACGGTTCCACTAGGTGGTGCATCTCTCACTTGGTCCATGGCCGCACTCCAACGAGAACAAGCGGGCTTGATCAACTCCCACCGGCCATGAAGCGAGCGGAAAGAGCGATGGATGAACCCACTATTCTTCGGCTTGATCTTACAATAGACGTCATCGATCCTTTGCCAATACCGTTTACCGGTTTGATCGGTGCCGGTGGTTGCATCCATTCCCACAGCTGCCCAAGCACGAACCAAGAGGACATCTTCCGCCTCGGTGTAATTTGTCGACCGCGCGTGTGGGCGGGAAGCGGCGGTGAATGCCTCCTCCCCTATCTCGGCCACCTCCTCCTCGTCATCCCCCACCTCCTCCTCATCTTCCTCCTTCTCCTCCAAGTCGTCACCAACCCTAAAGGGATCTAGAGGCGGAGCTCCGAGGTCCACCTCCGCGTTTTGGAGGAGGTCTATGAACGAGGATGGATTTGCCATTTCCTCGAACACCTCGTGCGCGGCGGGAGGAGGTTCGGTGACGGCGGCCGCCGCGGGCTTCTTCCGCGCCGCGGGCTTCTTCCGCGGCTTGGTCACGGCCGGGGACGAGCCGGCGACCTTGGAGGCCGCCCCTCGCGGCCCATGAGAGGCCGCCTTCGGCCGGCTCTTCTTGGTAGCCGGGGCGGGCGGCGGGAAGGCGGCGAGGGCGGGAGCCGGGGCGGGTGAGGCGGTCGGGGCGGCAGGAGGTGGTGCGAGGCCCGCCCGCCGCCGCTTGGCCCCGACGTGGGTCGCCGCCACCACGTCGGCGATGGTCGGTTGGGCGGGGGCGGGGGCGGGGGCGGGCGGGACGGGCGGGGCAGGAGCGGCGGCCGCGGCGGGCGAGGGCGCGGCGGCGGCGGGGCCTTCCATGGCCGGCGCAGCAGCAGGCGGCGGGACGCGGGCGGGAGGAGGAGCGGTTGGCTCCCGCGCGAGCTCGGAGCGAGCGACGAGGAGGAGTGCGGGTTGGGGGGAGATTTTCCCCTCAACCCCTACTTCTACAGATTGCAAATTGGTTTGAGGGTTGGACCTCTAAATTTTTTTACGGGTTTGAGGGTTTAGAGGTTCTAGTCTACGGCGTTTTTTCGGCGAAAACTGTAAAAAAGCGGTTATTTTTAGGGGTTTGAGGGTTTGAGGGCTCTACTAGTAATGCTCTTATAACAGTAAGAAACTAGCCTGTATCGCTACTCTTTTACATAGCTGGAGGATTCACAACCTTTTAATGATCCTTATATTTGATGAACTACAAGGACAATTCTGTGGAGTTCCAATACCAGTACTTGACTGAAGCCCAAACTAATTATTTATTTCCATATGAATTACTACATTGCAACTTGAAGCGTTTACAGTTCAGCGCCACATAAAGTAAGTAAAAACCATAGGTGAGGTACATGAAAGACTAGAAAGCCGACCCTGCACCCTACAAAAGTGAAGAGCCAAACAAGATAGGGTTGCATGACATAGTATGGTGACCATGGACACTGCAACTTGTGTCTGACCAGTCACCAGCAGCCCTGTTCCATCTTGATTTCAGCTTCACGTTAGCCTCATCAGAATAATACATTCAGGATTACGATGGATTCGCCTTAATTTTTGTTGGTTTCTAGGCATCCAGATTAGACGGTTCCCTGGTGTTTCTTTACGCAAAACATTGAAGCATAGTTCAAAATTCTGGCCATCAGTAGTCTAACCTCGAAAACTAATATGGTTATCTCAGCAGCAGCAAGAGCAGGAATTTATGCTAATAAATGGCAGTGGCTTCAGATGACGTTTGCTATGATCTTTGGATGTGTCAGTCAGCAAAAAAGGCCTAAAGTTAAAGATAAGTATCCTAGGCAGATATTGCTTTATTCACTTTCAGAAAAGAGTTAACCTGAGCTTTCTTTCATGTCAATTGTCAAGCACTGACATGAGTGTACCATTCAGACTTCTGATTTGCCATCATTCACAGCCACTGCCAAAGGCTTGTAAGAAATTAGGCTTTAGGTGTTGAAATGGAAGGAAAAGCATCGCCAGTGCATTGCTTGCCGCCCATATGGCGAAGACATGCCCTGGTTTGTCGACAAGTTAGATACTAGAGACAGAACAGTGATGTATTATTACCCAACGAGGAGACTCAATAATGCATACAGCATACATGCTAGAGAGAGCAGATGAGAATGAGATTGTTTATCAAGTGTCAGCCTGAATGTTTCTGAACTGTCCATCTGTTCGGTACTAGTGCCATTGACTTCTGGTGGAAAGGGAAACACGCCGAAAACGCGGCATTGCCTGAGGCTTAAGGCAAGAACATGTCATTGCCATATATGGAAATGCAAGTAGTAGCAGTAGACTGTACTAATCACTGCCATCAGTCGAGTAGACTTACGCATTATACAGTAATCTAACAAATTGCAGTGAGGAACACTGAACCTGGTCATGGCTGTCGAACAGTTCAGCAAATTTGGCTTGAACCTACTCTGAGATTCCAGCAGCCACGATGCGAAATGCAGCATGAATTTTCTGTGGCATTATACTACTTGACATGATGGATGCCTAAGATCGATTTCATATGCTATTCTTCCAACGGAAGACTAGGACAGAGAACATAATTGTTTACTATGCAATCATTTAAACTTATTAAACAGATTGATGCCTTCAATCTCTGACAGCATGGGCACTAGAGTAGTACCAATAATGCTAAGTCTGTCATTTCTCTGGGGAGGTGCTTCAAGTTTTATAATAAAAGAAACAAATGTTCTTTAGTTTCATCACCCCCTTGTCAGTTCAAGTATTCAGCAACTCCTGAACAATTGCGAACCTCATGTACGCAGAAGATATCTCGATCTTTACCAAAAAAGGCTTTCGCCCCGCTTTATATTATAAAGCCAACCGCACAACAAGCATCCAACAAGGTCCAACACACAAACACGCACACACACACGGAGGTCCACAGGGACAAATAGTACAGGAAAGGGTCAAAGATGAGGGCACAGCAAAACAAGCCCTAACACCAAAACACACACGCCACAAACCACAAAGCCGCCAGGCGGTCTAGTCAGGCTCAGGTGGAGGAGGCGGCAGCGGGGGAGCCACGTGGAGCGCCATCGAGCGGAGATTGGAGAGGAGGGCAGTGATGACGTCCCGGTCCTGGGGGCGGCTAAGTGGCCGCCAAAGCTGCAGGTAACCACACAATTTGAAGATTGCGTCAGTCGCACGACGGAGGGGCACCTTCTGAATAACAAGCTTATTTCGAATGTTCCAAAGTGTCCAGGCGAGAACCCCAACGCACAGCCATCTAATATGGCGGTAGCGAGCATGGCAGGCGTTAAGCTCGGCAAGCAGGTCGGGGAAGTTGGTATTACACCACTGTCCGCCAACCGTTTCGTGGAAGCAGGCCCAAAGGAACTGGGCAGAGTGGCACGAGAAAAAGATGTGGTTAGCATCCTCAATCGTGCCACAGATGGGGCACATCCCATCACCCGGGCCATTACGCTTGAGGACCTCAACCCCAGAGGGGAGGCGTCCACGGATCCATTGCTACAGGAAGATCCTGATCTTCAGCGGGAGGCGGATGTCCCAGATTAGGCTAAATGGCTCCGGGGCCATCGAGGGCGCAATGGCGCCGTACAGGGACTTCGTGGAGAAACGTCCAGAGGGCTCGAGGCGCCAGGACAGAACATCCCGGTCCTCCGCCACGTCCATCGGTAAAAGTGCGATGTCTTGGAGGAGGGAATCCCAGGCGGCCACCTCAAGGGGGCCAAAGGGGCGCCGGAAGGCGAGATGCCCTAAGTCAATAAGGGTCGTCTCGACAGAGACCCGAGGGTCAGCCGCAATGGCAAAAAGTTCTGGGAAACGCGCCGCCAGGGGGGCGTCCCCTAGCCAGCAGTCGAACCAAAACAAGGTCGAGGCTCCGGAGCCAACTAAGATGGATGTGCCGATGCGTAGTACGGGCAGAAGCTGGATCACGGACTGCCAGAACTGGGAACCACCCGTAAGTTGGCAAAAGGCAAGAGGTTGGCCATGGAGGTATTTATTACGGATGATGGTGAGCCAGAGGCCTCCCTCCCCATTGGCAATACGCCACAGCCATCGGGTCAGGAGGGCAATGTTCATGCGTCGGGGAGACAAGATCCCAAGGCCCCCCTGGTCTTTGGGCTTGCAGATGTCGGGCCAGCTCACCATATGGTACTTCTGCTTGTCGCCCTCGCCAGCCCAGAAGAACCTCGACTGGTATTTGGCCACCTCCTGGTGGAGGGTCTCATGCAAGCTGTAGAAGCTCATGAGAAACCAGAGAAGGCTAGCAAGCGAGGAGTTGATTAGGATCACCCTAGCCGCTTTCAACAGCCAGCGTCCCCTCCAGGGTTCAACCCTGTGCTGCATCCTAGTCACCGTCGGGCGAAGATCCGCGACGGTGAGTCTGGAGTCACTAATGGGCACCCCCAAGTAGGTAGTGGGGAAGGTGCCCAGGCGGCAGTTAAGCCGGTACGCAATGGACAAAGCTTCGTCCGGGAGGTAGCCGAGGACCATCACTTCGCTCTTGTCGAAGTTGATGGTGAGTCCCGACATCTGTTGGAAACACAGGAGGAGGAACTTCAGGTTGGCGATGTCGGACGCGGAGCCCTCCACTATGACAATGGTGTCATCCACATATTGGAGGAGGGAGACCCCTCCTCTGTCCACAAGGTGGGGGACGACGCCCCGGATATGGCTGCAGGCTTTGGCCTTATCCAGGATGACTGCAAGGGCATCGACAACCATGTTAAAGAGGAACGGGGAGAACGGGTCACCCTGGCGAACCCCACATAAGGTGGGGAAGTAGGGCCCGATCTCGCCGTTAATGTTGACCGACGTCCGGCCGCAGGTGACGAGTTGCATAACCTGTGTCACCCAGCGGTCGTCGAAGCCTTTCCGAAGCAATACTCCCCGAAGGAAGGGCCAGTGGACCATGTCGTAGGCCTTATAAAGTCGAGCTTAAGGAACACTGCGCGGTGGTGCTTGGATCGAACTTCGTGGAGGACTTCGTGAAAGACCAACACCCCATCCAGAATAAATCGGCCTTGGATGAAGGTGGATTGGTTGGGGTGGGTGACAGAGTCCGCAAGAAGGGTCACCCTATTGGCATACCCTTTGGCCAGGATCCTAAAGATCATGTTAATCACGGTGATCGGGCGGAACTGGCGGATGTTCGAGGCCCCAGGAACCTTTGGGATGAGGGTAATGATCCCATAGTTCAGGCGCCCAAGGTCCATGGTCCCAGAGAAGAACTCGTCGAAGAGGGCCATGACCTCCGGTTTGATGGTTTGCCAGAATGTTTTAAAGAACAATACTGGCAATCCATCCGGGCCCGGAGCTGAGGAGGGGTTCATTCCTTTGATCGCCGCAAGGACCTCCTCCTCCAAGAAAGGCGCCACTAAAGCGGCATTGGCCTCGGCGGAAACAAGCTGGGCACCCGACCAGGTACCGGGGGCCAGCGCAGCCCCACCCCGAGGGGTGGGGGTGAAAAGGGCTTTATAGAAGCCATCAACGTGGGCGTGGATGTCCGAGGGTCGAACAAGCTGAGTATCACCCGCCCACAGGGAGTGAATGGAGTTGCGACGACGCCGGCCGTTGGCAATCGCCTGGAAGTAGGCCGTCTTGGCGTCGCCCTGGAGCACCCACCATAGGGTGCCGCGCAACCACCAGTAGGCCTCCTCGTCGGCGTAAATGGCCGAAAGCTGGTCCTCGAGATCATATCTCAACATCCACTCATCCGGGGAGATCCCGGACGAGTCAGCACGGGCGTCCAGGGCCTGGATGGCGCTTAAGAGGGCCTTCTTGCGGTCACGGATATCACAGCTGAGATTCGCGCCCCAGCCCTTCATAAACTTGCGGGCTAGCTTGGCGCAAAACTGCCAGGAGTCGACCGCGGACATGGCGCGGTGGGGGGAGTCGCGCGCGGCGGTCCACTTAGCCGAACAGCCTCGCGGAACCCGGCTTGGTTGAGCCAGAAGAGCTCGAACCGAAACCGGGGGGAAAGGGGGGCGTTCATCAGCAGAGGAGAGGAGGAGAGGGACATGATCAGAGCCAATCCTGGTAATAGCCTGAACCGAGGCCAGGGGCATCTGAGTTCCCATTCCGGGGAAACTAAGACGCGGTCCAGGACAGACTGTGTCGGGTTCGCCTAGCGGTTAGTCCATGTGAACCGGGCCCCCGTGCGCTCGAGCTCATGGAGGCCAAGCTCCACGATGCAGTCGTTAAACATCTGCATCCGGGGGCGATTAACCCGGTCATTGTTCTTCTCATCCGGGGAGCGGATGAGGTTAAAGTCACCACCCACCACAACAGGTAGGGAGGAAGCGGAGATCTTCTGCTGCAGCTCCGCGAGGAAGGTCGGGGAGCAGCTATGATCCGCCGGTCCGTAGACGATGATGACCTCCCATTTGAAGTTGAGCGCATGCTCGAAGATCTCCATACTAACGAAGAACTCACCCCGATCCATACCTACCACCTCAAAGGTGGCATCCTTAACACCTAATAGGATGCCACCCGAGTGGCCATTGTTCCCACTAGAAGGGAGCCAATGCCAGGCGAATAGGTGGGAGCTAAGGCTGTCAAGCTCGGGGAGACAGAAATCCGTGCGCATGGTTTCTTGGATGGCGATGATGTCGATGTGCTCGTCCCGGGTGTACTCAATTAGCTGGCGGCGGCGGCCGTCATGGCCGAAGTCGTGAATGTTCCAGAAAAGGGCGCGCATCTAAACCGCCATTGAGGGGCTACTTGACCCCAGGACGGTGGAAGCACTGTGGGCTCAAAGAGCGGCAGTGCGGGAGCGAGTGCGGCCACGAATCTCCTCGGCCGGCGTCCCGGTGGGCTGGGGTGCCGGGGTGCGCAGGAGGTGGGCCCGAGTCTCGGCGTGTTTCCCGTTAAGGATCTCGCGGGCCTGGATAGCCGCAATCTGCTCCAAGGGGGGGGGGCAACCTCCCCCCGGAAAACTACGGCCGAGTCTAGAGCCACCTTGGCAAGGCGGCCGAGCGGGACAGCTTCGAAAGCAGAAAAAGAGCAGCTTGAAGAACTGGAAGGGATGCCGGTCGCACCTGTCTCGAGGTTCCGGGCCGCAGCCCGGATCTCAGCCCGCCCGGAGATGGACGGCGCCGGGAGGCTGGCCGAGCAATCCGCGTCGAGCCGGGCGCTGCGGCGGGAAGCCGTCACCGGGGTCGACGAGGCCTGTCGGTGTCAAAACCGGCGGATCTCGGGTAGGGGGTCCCGAACTGTGCGTCTAAGGCGGATGGTAACAGGAGGCAGGGGACACGATGTTTTACCCAGGTTCGGGCCCTCTTGATGGAGGTAAAACCCTACGTCCTGCTTGATTTATTCTTGATGATATGAGTATTACAAGATTTGATCTACCATGAGATCGGAGAGGCTAAACCCTAGAAGCTAGCCTATGGTATGATTGTCTGTTGTCCTACGGACTAAAACCCTCCGGTTTATATAGACACCGGAGGGGGCTAGGGTTACACAAGGTCGGTTACAAAGGAGGAGATATACATATCCGTATTGCCTAGCTCGCCTTCTACGCCAAGTAGAGTCCTATCCGGACACGGGACGAAGTCTTCAATCTTGTATCTTCATAGTCCAACAGTCCGGCAAAAGGATATAATCCGGCTGTCCGAATACCCCTAATCCAGGACTCCCTCAGTAGCCCCTGAACCAGGCTTCAATGACGATGAGTCCGGCGTGCAGTGTTGTTTTCGGCATTGCAAGGCGGGTTCCTCCTCCGAATACACCACGGAAAAATTTGAATACAAGGATAGTGTCCGACCCTGCAAAATAAGTTCCACATACCACCGTAGAGAGAATAATATTTCCACAAATCTAATCTGCTGACATGTTTTGGCAACATGACATCATGCCATGGCTCGGTGATTATTCGAACCGTTTTTCTTTAACTAGCCCCGCACATAACGCGAGGCAGTTTCCTGACATGTCTTGTCAAAGCAGAGATCGTGTCCCCCTTATTACGGGATTCTCATCAATACGGTCGTGGGTAACCCAGCCGCGCCATCAATTACGGCGCTTGGAGGATAAGCGAGTTTTACCAGGCTAGTGGGGGTGCATAGTTTCGACCGCCCTGGGGGCGCAGATCGTTCCTACCCCGGAACCTCACGAGAGGGTAGTTTTACTCCACTACTTCCTCCGCGGACTGGGGTTTCCCCTCCATCCATTCGTCCGCGGTCTCATGTTCTACTACGGGCTGGACTTCCATGATCTGGCCCGAACTTCATCCTCAACATTTTGGCATTCATCGTCGTGTGTGAGGCTTTCCTCCGCATCTGGCCCCACTTCGGCCTGTGGTTAAAGACCTTCAATATCAAGCCGAAGGTGGTGGGAGGCCAACAAGCAGAATGCGGCGGATCCATGGTGGGCAAGATGCCCAATGTTATATGGCTTGAAGGCTCCTTCGTGGAGACCATAAAGGGGTGGCAATCGGCGTGGTTCTAAATCACCGAGCCGCGCGACACCAACTGGGTGGCGGCCCCCGAGTTTCGATCCGGAATCCCCACGCGGCTCACCTCCTGGAAAGAGAAGGGCCTATCCTGGGGTTCATCGGTAGAGCTGGACGGATTCCAAAAATGTATCAGGAATATGGCAAGCAAGAAGCTCAAACTTGTCAACATAGTCCAGGTCATGCTCTTCCGTCGGATCCTCCCGTGTCAACAACAGGATTTCAACTTGTGGGAGTTCGACTCGGCCCAGCACCAGACTCTGAGCGAGCTTTTCGGCACGACGCACAAGGACGTCTGAAGGGTGCTGTTCAAGGGTGCTGAGGTCCCTCCCTCTCTCATCGAGGACCGTGGGCTAAGCGCGAAGCGCCTAGCGCATTCGGTGAGTTCTATACATCCGGTAGGATATTTATTTCCCCTAGCTTAACCATGCACGGGGTCTGAGCTCCATGCCTTTGACAGGACTGGGTGGAGACATCGGGGCAGATTAACTGTCCGGCCCCTCTGCCCGAAGACACTGCGGACGCTCTCCTGACGGAGATGCTGACTCTAGCTCCTTACAATGTGCCGGAGAAGACCAAGAAGGCCAAGGGAACCCGAAAGAGTTCCCGGCGCCAGGTGGTATCGGACTCAACGTCCAATAACTCCGCGACGCACTCCTCCCCCGAAGACGAGGAGGAAGATGAAGATGCTCCCCCTTCAGTCGGGGGAGACAAGAAAAGGAAGGCCGCCCCGACCGGGGGGGCCGAAGGGTCCAAGAAGGGGAGGACCCTCCTTCCGGACTACTCCACCACCGCCGCTGAAGGCGAAGACGAGTGGCTGCTCAGGGCCAAGCCCCTGGTGAAGTCGTAAGTATTCGGATACCAGAGTAACTCATAACATACCTTTGTCGCACTGCTTCCCCTAACGCCGAATATGATTATGCAGACCACCCCAACCCCGTATCGACGTATCTTCATCGGGCGGCTCCTTGGACTCGTCGGATATGGATAGCGATCCACTTCCGACCGCCACCTCCCCTTGCCCTATGGACAATGCCGAGGTATTGTCTCAAGAGGCACCGGGTCGAGGGGAGACAATCCCGGAGGCGCCTCAAGGCGACCTTCCGGACTCCAGGAGCAGAGGGAGCAAGGCTCCCGAGGGCTTCGAGTTCGACCCTCAGCCGAACACCGCGCCGGAACCTCCAGTGGTTCCGAACTCGGGCAGGCGGCCTCCTTCCAAAAGGAGCAAGACACCTGTGTCGGTGACCTCTGCCCATCCAGGGGCACCGGGCAATCTGCTGGGAGCGCTTCGCAGTGCTTCCATCGACGAAGAGCACCGCACTATTATGAGTGCGGTGATCCAGAAGGTTCGGTCCGTCAAGAGCGGACTGACTGAAGCCTGTGCCAGCCTTCTAACAGGCTTTGAGGTAAGTATTTGAAATATAGGAAAAATATTACCACATAGACAGTAGCCTTTGATGCTCTGTTCGGTGTTCACAAAGAAAAGCCGAATAGAGGATCAAACAATATCGCAGGAGTCTAATATAAGTATGTCTATATGCGTACATAGGCTTCGCTGCTGGCCTCTGGCGCACTGACTTCGGAGGTCGCCGCACTGAAGCAGGACCTCGAAGGGTCCAAGAAAGAGCTCGGCCTTGCCAAGAGGCAGCTCGAGGAGAACAAAGGTAAGTAATACCTAGTACATAGATATGTATATATATAAGGGATGCGATTGCGAAATGACAGGATTATCTGTGATTTGCCAGGGGCCACGACCGAAGTGGCAACCCTGAAGCAAGCGCGATCCAAGGCCAAAAACAAAGCGGCCCAGGAGCGCACCGAGCGGGAAAAACAAGAGGCACGGGTGGGCGAGGTGCAGCAAGAGCTCCACGCTCTCGTGACGAAGCACGAGGCGTTGGAGCTTGACTTGAAGACACGAGAGTCCGAGCTTGCCGCGGCCCTTGAGAGTGCAAAGAGTGCCAAGGCCGAAGCCCAAAAGGCCCTCCAGGAGATTGATGCGATGAAGAAGATAGCGGCGGGTAAGGCATTCTATATGCAAAGCAAGCATGTGAAAGTAAATTACTTGTTACTTACCCGAATCTGGAGCTCTCCAGGAGCATTCGCAGATTTGCCCCGCAGCGTGTCGGATGCTGCACAGTTTTACCAGGCCGAGGAGGAAGCTCAACGGAGAAACTGTTCTGGTCTCAGTATACTGGGACCGAACACCCGATGCCTCTGAGCGACCAGCTGAAGCAACTGGTCAAGCTGCACAAGGCGGCTGAACAGGCCATGAAGGGCTTTATAGTTCGGATGTGGCCTGGCGACGCCCTTCCCAACAGCTACTTCGGCCTGGTGAGGTGTCTTGTGGATGCCTGCCCACGGCTAGAAGTCATCAAGCGGTCCGTTTGCATCGAAGGTGCACGCCGGGATTTCGCCCGTGCGAAGGTGCACTGGGCCAAGATGGACGTCGTGAAGCTGGTGAAGGAAGGGCCACCGCAGGGCAAGGAGCATCGCCACCCCGAGATGTACTATGAGGGTGTCCTGAAGGGTGCCCGTCTCGTAGCGGACGAGTGCACGAAAGATGTAATATTTGAGTAAACTTGCTCGTGTAATCCTGTATTATGAAAACTTGTTCATATGTGCTATGCAACGCTTGTTTGAATTTAAAATATTGCCTTCTGTTCGGCTGTTTATCAAATCTGAGAGATGGCTAGTCGTCGGCTTCTGCCCCCACGCCACGAGTGCTGGGGTGTTCGGGATAAACCTGAGCACTCTTGTTTCCATTGTTGGGTCCTTCGAGGGAGGTGCTCGGCACAACGAACAAGGCAATCAGACTATAATGCGTTATCACTCTCACTTAGCCATAGAATTTTATAATTTTAAATTTCGGCAAAGCCCCTAGTATTCGGAAGGCCGAATTCGGGGCGCGATACACGCCTTAAGCTGGACAGGGCCGACTCCTCGCTCTAAGCGGCATAAGTCTTTAGGGACTTGAAACCTCTCGAACAGCGACCAATCTCTCGCCTTATCATGACAGTTAGTTTTAGCTTTCTCTATTGAGGTGCTTAGCCCAGCAGAACCGGGGCACAATCGCAGTAGTTCTCCCAGTGCTACCTTAGCCGATATAGCAGAACGTAAGGTACCAAAACATGGGAGTCGAGCAAACCCAACTATTGACCCAAGACATGATTTGGAGCTGATGCATATAATGCTATAAGTTCGGGGTGCCGCACTGTCGAAAGTGTTCGGACTTCTCACGCCGCATTATGGGGTATGATTAAGCCCCTGGCGTATTGGCCGTACCAAAGTGTACGGGTGCTAGATGTCATGAATGAACATATATATGTAAAGGAAGAATGCAATAATAGTATTAATGCTATGCATTGTTTTATTCAAAAAGGTGTGTTAGAGCAGAATGATACAACTAGTGCGATAAGCAAAAAGTAGGATTGTTTGACATGTCCCTTCCAAGGGCAAGCTGAGGAATAGTATTAAAGCAAATATTTCACTCGTTATCGTAATCCACCTGGGAGTTCCGTGGTGTGACGTAGCTTTCTGCCTCCTTGGTTGATGCATCATGTGTTCGGCAATCATGCTGCCGGACAGGGTTTTCAGAGATTAAAGTCCTGAAAGAGAAAAATAACAAAGCAGGAAGCCCTAGTGCGGTTTAAGCCGTGACTTGGAGTGTGCCGCAGTCGTGCCCCCCTCCCCGCCTGTGCCCATGGTATTTTTAATGCGTAATTATGTACGTGTGGCACGGATTTCGCCGTTTGGCTGGGACCGGGGTGGGGGCCGCATTGCTATGCGATCTCGGAACATGTCAGGCGGTCCTGTTGCCGATTACTCCGGGCGCGCTTGAAGGTGTCCGGGTCCTTAATCGTCGAACTAGTGGATTGCCTTAAGAGGCTGCTTTGCGCTTCTGTTGTGAGGGCCGCAGTGTGCTCCTCCATGCGGAGAGAGCGCTCTGTGTTTCCATTGACTGTGATGAGCCCCCGAGGTCTTGGCATCTTGAGCTTGAGATGTGCATAATGCGGTACCGCATTGAATCTCGCAAAAGCGGTTCGCCCGAGCAGTGCATGGTAGCCACTACAGAACGGGACTATGTCGAAGATTAACTCTTCGCTTCGGAAGTTATCCGGGGATCCGAAGACCACTTCCAGTGTTACTGAGCCTGTGCAATGGGCCTCTACACCTGGTATGACGCCTTTAAAGGTCATTTGTGTGGGTTTGATCCTTGAGGGGTCTATACCCATTTTGCGCACTGTGTCCTGATAAAGCAGGTTCAAGCTGCTGCCGCCATCCATAAGGACTCGAGTGAGGTGAAATCCATCAATGATTGGGTCTAGGACCAATGCGTCGAATCCTCCATGACGGATACTAGTGGGGTGGTCCCTGCGGTCGAAGGTGATCGGACAGGAAGACCATGGGTTGAACTTTGGGGCGACTGGCTCCAACGCATATACGTCCCTGAGCGCACGCTTACGCTCCCTCTTGGGGATGTGGGTTGCGTATATCATGGTCACCATCCGCACTTGTGGGGGGAACCTCTTATGTCCTCCGGTGTTCAGCTGCCGGGGCTCCTCCTCGTCATCGCTATGTGACCCCTTATCTTTGTTTTCGGCATTTATCTTGCCAGCCTGCTTGAACGCCCAACAATCCCTGTTGGTGTGGTTGGCTGGCTTGTCGGCGGTGCCGTGTATTTGGCACGAGCGATCGAGTATACGGTCCAAACTGGACGGGCCCGGAGTGCTTCTTTTGAATGGCTTTTTCTGCTGACCGGGTTTAGAGCCTTTGAATCCGGCATTGACTGCCGTATCCTCGGTATTGTCACTGTTAATGCGGCGCTTATGTTTGTTGCGATGTGATCTGCCATTGCCATCCTTGGTATCCGAAGTACCATGGTTCTTTGATATGTTATTGTTGCGAGCCAGCCAGCTGTCTTCTCCTGCACAAAAGCGGGTCATGAGTGTCGTGAGGGCTGCCATAGATTTCGGCTTTTCCTGGCCAAGGTGCCGAGCGAGCTACTCGTCGCGGATGTTGTGCTTAAAAGCTGCTAGGGCCTCTGCATCCGGACAGTCGACGATTTTGATTTTTCTTTGTTAGGAACCGTGTCCAGAATTGCCTGGCCGATTCTTCTGGCTACTGAATTATGTGGCTCAAGTCATCGGCATCTGGTGGTCGCACGTAAGTGCCCTGGAAGTTGTCGAGGAATGCGGCTTCCAGATCCTCCCAACGGCCAATGGACTCTGCTGGCAAGCTATTGAGCCAATGCCGAGCTGGTCCTTTGAGCTTGAGTGGAAGGTATTTAATGGCGTGTAGATCATCACCGCGGGCCATGTGGATATGCAGGAGGAAATCCTCGATCCATACCGCAGGATCTGTTGTGCCGTCGTATGATTCTATATTTACGGGTTTGAAACCCTCTGGGATTTTATGATCCATTACTTCATCTGTGAAGCATAGGGGGTGTACGGTGCCTCTGTACTGGGCTATGTCGCGACGTGGCTCGAATGAGTCTTGCCCGCTATGTTCGGCCCGACCAGACTTACTTTTACTGTATCTGGCGTGACGATTTTCGTCTCGCATAGTGGCGCGCCCTCGTGATCCATAGATCGATCTTGCATGTTTTGCTTTGTCCTCCAATACGTCTCGCAGGTCTGGCGTATTTCCCCATGCCTTTTTATTTGAATGGCATCGGGGTGCGTGCTGAGCTTTTGGCTGGAATGCCTCTCTGTCGCGGCCACAAGGTGGCCGATCAGCCGCGTCATACGCCGGGGATGTAGGTTTCGGTGCTTCCTCCTCCAGTCGGGGTAGCAACCTGCACTTTGGGTAACTCTTGGAGGGGCGTTCGAGTTTATATTCCTCGGCCGTCAGGACTTCAGTCCATTTGTCAGCTAGCAAATCTTGATCAGCTTGAAGCTGCTGCTGCTTTTTCTTAAGGCTATTTGTCGTGGCTATAAGCCGGCACTTGAAGCGCTCTTGTTCGACGGGATCCTCTGGCACGAAGAATTCGTCATCGTTGAGGCTTGCCTCGTCTTCGGAGGGAGGCATGTAATTATCATCCTCCGCCTCTCCATCTGCCGCTCTCTCAGGAGGGCTGGCTCCTCCATCCTCCTGCTCTAAATCTTGCTGGAGGGGATTGTTGTTGTCTTCGGCACTGTCCGGAGTGCTATTATCTCCGGTGCCGGTATCACCACTTTTGTCTTCGGGGGACTTAGAGCGGCGCCGCTGACGCCGGCGCTTGGGTTGCTTCTTGGAGGGGTCATCCTTCGTTGTCTCGTCGCCATTGCCTTCTTTGGGTGTGTCCACCATGTATATATCGTATGATGAGGTGGCTGTCCAGTGCCCTGTGGGCAGTGGTTCCTCTTTGTCTCCTGCATCGTCGTCCATACCGTCGATGTCTTCGGAGTCGAAGTCGAGCATGTCGGTTAAGTCGTCGACAGTGGTTACTAAGTGAGTGGTGGGTGGGCGGCGAATTTCTTCATCATCCGCATCCCAATCCTGCCAGACATAGTTCGGCCAGGATCCTCCTGACAAGGAGAGAGACCTTAATGAGTTCAGTATGTCGCCGAAGGGCGAGTGCTGAAAAATATCTTCCAAACCTGACCTGGTGGCCAGGTACGTAACTTTTGATCTGCTCCAGATGGCCAAGCGAGTTGGCCCGTAGTGCGAAGCCGCCGAACACGAAGATCTATCTCGGGAGAAAAGTCTCACCCTGGACTGCTTCACTATCGATGATAGTAGGAGCCATCAAGCCTAACGGCAACGACACAGAGGAACTCTCAATGAAAGCACCAATGTCGGTGTCAAAACCGGCGGATCTCAGGTAGGGGGTCCCGAACTGTGCGTCTAAGGCGGATGGTAACAGGAGGCAGGGGACAGGATGTTTTACCCAGGTTCGGGCCCTCTTGATGGAGGTAAAACCCTACGTCCTGCTTGATTTATTCTTGATGATATGAGTATTACAAGAGTTGATCTACCACGAGATCGGAGAGACTAAACCCTAGAAGCTAGCCTATGGTATGATTGTCTGTTGTCCTACGGACTAAAACCCTCCGGTTTATATAGACACCAGAGGGGGCTAGGGTTACACAAGGTCGGTTACAAAGGAGGAGATATACATATCCGTATTGCCTAGCTTGCCTTCTACGCCAAGTAGAGTCCTATCCGGACACGGGACGAAGTCTTCAATCTTGTATCTTCATAGTCCAACAGTCCGGCAAAAGGATATAATCCGGCTGTCCGTATACCCCCTAATCCAGGACTCCCTCAAGGCCCGAACCCGACGGACGTAGGACACCGACCGAGGCGGGTGGGAGGCGACGGGGGTGACCACCTCCTCGGAGGCCACCAGCAATAGACGAGTCGGGGAAGCAGGCGCCGGAGGGATCAGCGGGCACCAGACTCCGCCTGAGGAGAGGGCGGGTCCGGGGCCGGCGGATCCAGGGCCGGCGCGTCGTCAACCGGGGCCGGGGAGGGAGCCAGGGGGAGGCGGGATGCGGCGGCGCATCCGCCCCAGGGGAGTCCATTGGGGGGTCCGAGGGGGGGACGCACCGACGTCGGCGAGGTCGGAACCAGCAAAGAAGCCGAGGCCGGAGACGAGGGGGCTGTGGCCACCACGGGAAGAACGCACGGCGAGCGCGGCGAAGATGTCGGGAGGACGAGGAGGCTGACGCTGGAGATGTCGCTGAGCTCAGCCGAAGAGGAGGGAGAGGAGACAGGCAGCGTGGCGGGGGCGGCCTCGGAGGAGAGGGCCAACCCACGCGACCGGCCCGCACCCGCGCCCCCACGCCCCAGAGATGGGGAGGGGTCCCGAGAGGGGGAGCAGCTGCGGCCAAAGCGCTCGTCGTCGTCCTCCGAATCCTCGTGGTGGGAGGGGCGCGGACGGCGGTAGTGGGAGTCGTCGCGAGGGTTCGCGCCGCCCCCACCAAAGTGGCGATCAGCGAGGTGTTAAGGGCAGCCGACGTGGTTGGGAGGCTCGGGGTAGATCTTGAGGTCGAATCCCTGGTCGTTGAAGAACACTCGAACGGTGGCACGAGGGGTGGAGGAGTCCAAGCACTTGACCTTGACACGAACGTCCTCCTCCTTGCGGAGGGAGAGCTCATCCACCACCACAACCTTGCCCAGGAGCTTGGACATGCTCCGGATCACCTTCTCAGAGCGGGCGATGTCGGGAAGGCCCGCTATGAGGATCCAAGCAGTGTCCAGCACGACAACCGCCTTGGGGTCCAACAGGGGCTCAGAGATGTTGACGACGAGTTTGTTGAGGGCGAGGGTGATGTCGTCGCTACAGGTGCAGAGGCCCAGGCTGAGAGCGTTGGGGAAGACCACGGTGAAGGAGCTATCCAAGGTCAGAGTCACCCGCGAGTCCCAGACGCGACGGCGGAGGTGGTTAAGCTCTGCCTTGATCATCTCTGGCGAAGCGACCCCGGCCCCCACGATGGTCACGACAGCAAGGAGCGACGGAGACGGAGGGGGGACGTCCTCCACCTCGATGTGGAAGAATCCGAGGCCCTCGATGTCGTGGCCGTACATCATGAGCTCCTCCGTCATCGGCCGGTCCGGGCAGAGAGCCGCGGGATGGCCCGACTCCTTGCAAAGGTAGCACGTCGATGGGTTGGGGCACTCAACCTGGTAGTGGCCGACAACACCACAGTTGAAGCACGGAGGAGGGTCGCGAGGGAGACCGGAGTTGGGCACGGCCGAGGATGCGGGAGCCTGAGCCGTGGTGGAGGGGGTTCGGGCGACGCCCCTCTTCTTCTTCTTCTTGGCGCCTTGGCGGCCGCGGGCTCCGGGGCCACCATTGCCCGGAGGATGGCTCGGCTGGGTCTTGGGGGGCTGGTACCGGCGGGTGGCCGCGGCGTCGGAGCGCGCGACCCGAGGGGGCGACGAGGACCGCCCATGTCGACGCGCGGGAGAGAGGGAGCGGGGCCGGTCACGACGGCTATCCCGGGGGGAGAGCCGGCTGTCGGCCCGCACCGGGGAGCGGCCCTCCGCGCGGCCAGGCGAGCAACGGTCATGGCGGGGCGGCGAGCGCCGAGAATCGCGGGGCGGAGACCGGCGAGCGTCACGGGAGGGGGAACGGCGGAGGTCACGCGGCGGGGAACGGTGCGCGTCGCGGCCAGGAGACCAGTGGGCGTCGCGGCCGTCGCGGTTGGCCAGCTGGCGGCGGAGGTCGGCTTCGCGCCGCTGGCCCTCCGGCAAGGCGTGCCCCGACGAACGAGGGTCCTCCAGGGGCCGCTTGGGGTGCCCCGAGCCGTCACCCCAAGAGCGGGTCATGGGGAGGGACGGCGGCGTCGCAGGGGGGAGGGGGAGCCGCCGACGGCGGGATCGGGGGAAGGAGGGAGCAGGATCGGGGCAGTGGGAGGGAGAGAAGGCTAAAGTGGAAACCCTTTTGGGAGCCAGATTCCACCCCGAGCGGGGGGTATCTGGGCTGAGGCCGCGGGGCAGCCAGCAGGGGCGAGGGCCGAAGCCGTTGGGCCGCCGCCCGGAGGCTGGGCCGGCCCGCAGATCCCAGGCCGCCCAGATGGGCCAGCCACCCGGGGGGTGGGGAGCAGGCCCAGCTGGCACCCGGGGCCCGACACGGCAAGGCCCAGCCCAGGGACTGGACCCGCTCCACCGGCTAGGGTTCCAGCCGCCGCCCCCGGCGAGGAGGACGCGGAGGACGGCCGGCCCGGCGGGCGAGGGACAGCTAGGCGGCGGGGGGACGGGGTGACAGACCCGCGATGAGTCGAAGAAGGCGATGAAGGGTCGAAAAGGTGCATGTTGGGACAGCAGCGGGACGCCGACGGCCGATGACGGCGGCGGGGCGACCGGCCGAACCGGGGCGGGCCAGCCGAAGCCCTTCCAGGAGGCCAGGGCAGAGCCGAGTTCCGCCCGGCCGGCCACACCCCAGCCGGAGGAGCGCCGGCGGCGGCGGCCAGCCCCAGCCCCAAAGGCCGGGCCTTTCCCCGCGGTTACCGACGAGGCGCGCGACAACCGGCGGGGGAGGGAGGGGGGCGAGCACACGCCCGGGCAGCCGAACTCCCACCCTCGGGAGTAAGGCCGCCGGCGGAGCGGGGCGGCGCAGGGCGAGCCGAGGCGGGCGGGGGGACGCGGTCGCGGCACTCCACCGGCCAGCCCGCGGCCTGGTCGGCGGCCTCCGCTAGGTCCGCCCAAATCACCCTGCCGGGAGGTCCAGGGGACGGGAGGGGAGGGGCCGGCGGGGAGGGGGAAGCGGCGGGGGTGGTGGAGGGGGACACCGGCGGCGAGGGAGGCTCGGCGGACGAGACGACCAGCGGGGCGGCGGAGGCGCCCAAGTCGCTAGAGCCCGTCATCGCGCCCAGGCCCTTGTCTTTCCATCTCGATCTTTCACTCCGTCCTGCACTGTCATGGAAAAATATACTTCAAAGTAGACACTGTGTCAGCAAGACGGTGCAACATATTATCTGGACGGTTAACTGAAAATTGTCGTAAACATAACTTTTCAGAGAAATGGTGATGTGTGGAACGGTCAATGCTCTGATCAAGCTTCATTTGATTGGACTCCAACCAATAAAACTGTTATTATATTATCCTGCATAAGAATGGAAGGAGGCTTAGGTGATCTCATCAATTTTTCCCAAAAGGAGGGGAAAAAACCCAGCGTATGCATCGCTCATGAAACAGGTTTTCGCCTCCTCTATATAGATAAAGGCACAAACAGCCAAACCGATACAAAGTGATGAGAAAACTCTCATATAAACAGGTCGAAAGAAAATAAAACAACACCGGGCCAGGGGCACAAGTGCCACTAACCTAACACCAAGCATAAAAACAGGAGTGGCCACCCTTAACAAACTACATCCATAACTACTCAAGAGGAACGGAGCCGTGCCACCATGAGAAAGTACCGGACACCGAGCCATCTTTGAAAAGGGCTGACTCGCCGTTGAGATAGCCCGCTCGCGCCGGGCTGTCGAGTGTCGCTCCTGCCAAGAGATAGCAAGGACCGATAACGGAATCCACAGGCTTTGGTGATCGATCATGACATTGTCGATCCGGTGAATAACAATGCAGAACCAAACCAATAAAATTTACTAGTATATTATTTTGTTCATAGGATTGGAAAGGAGGCTTCGGTGATCGATCATGGCATTGATGTTCTTTAGTTTACAAACAGTATCTTAGATTTATTGTACTTGTAGTACAGTGCTATGCTGTCGATCCTGCGCATACCGATGCATATCCCGGCCTATAAAATTTACTAGTATACTGTTTTGTTCATTCATAGGATTGGAAAGGAGGCTTAGGTGATCTGTCATGACTTTGACGTTCTTTAGTTTACAAAGAGCATCTTAGATTTATTGTACTTTTTTTAACAATGATTTATTGTATTTCTACAATGCTACGTTGTCGATCCGGTGAATAACGATGCATGCATTGATCTAGCAAGAAGCTTCTTAATGAGCTTGGCTTAAATTATATTACAAAATAAGTTGCAATCCAGCTGCCACAGTTAGGTAAATAAATCTACGCATGCTTTGCGTCGAACCAATCTGAGATCTGCCTGGTTAGCTTTCACCTTTTCAGGAGTCATTGCATCTCAGATATTATATTGAGTACCACCTAGCCATTCTCTAGATAGTTAAGAGGAAAGTATACTAAAGAAATATTTGTGTCATCTTTCCGAAGTGAGATAGGGTACAAACCAGGATCAGTTTGTTTATTAAGCTGCCATGTTATGCTAAATTTATCTTACAGAAAAAAGGGTTGTTTGATTTTGCTTCGGTAGGCGGTGAGGCTGAATGAAAGGAAAACCAGTTGGTGACTTGGTGGTTGCTGACATCCAGGCCACTAGCCAGCATATTTTCTGAATCTTGATTTGATCCATACTAGGATGTCCATGATGGTTCCTTCACAAAAGTGATGGTCATGCTGATGATTATTTGTCTTACAAAATATTTACAATTCATATGATTAACTGACAAATATTAGAGTATTCTATTCTTTTTGTGACATTTTGATGCAGAAGAAGTTCCTAATGTCAAATCCACTAGACCAAATTTGAGCAGACTTCCTTTTACATTATCAAACAACGAGGGAAAAGGCAAAACCTATCATTTTATACTGAACTTATGTGGTTACTTTACAGCTGATGCCATGAACCAGCCCATGCTTGTAAAGACCCTTGCTTTAGTGGTTTCAAAACTATTATCAGAAAGTTCAGACAAGTCACATCCAAATAAATCACCATATCTTCTTCTTGTAGAGGTTGCAACCGAGAAAACAAGATATTTCTGCTTCCTTTGCCGTGAAAGGAATACTTAAGCGTAGTTTCTGATTTGCACTCCTTCTCAGAGATATTTTCGTCAGGCTGCTATGTTTGTGCTCACCGAAAGCTCGCCAATTACCGCTGCACATATGATCTTACCGGATCAAAAGGTTGAAAAGACAGGCCACAAAATACTAATAATGCCGTCTCCTCAGTTTCTAGGACAAATTTCCAGTATAGATAATGTCATAGTGAGTTGAGAGGTCAATCATCATCAGGCAAACTTAAATCTACAAATTCAAAAGTTTCTCAACCTTGTAATCATAGTAAACGTTATCATAGTGGAGTTGAGAGTACTAGAAAACTGAAACTGTCGAATATTGCACTGCTATTTTCTTAATTTCTTGGGCTAACCTTCAATATGATAACATGACAGAAATCAGTAATCATTGGGAAAGCAGAGCATACAACTTGGTGATCAACATGCCCATAATCATCCATGATTGCACCTCTTCCCTGACGACAATAGGCCAATATTAACTTGGCATGCATAGTACACCAAGATCCAGGAACCTTTCTTGGCAATATTTCTGTCCGTGTGAAGAAAACTATGCACAACATGCATTTTCACGGCACAATGCAACGCATGTGGATCTTAATGAGGGGAACCAAAATAGAAGCATACTGGACTATATACGAATCCTGGAAAACTAGCTCTGCATCAGTGCAGCTTTGGAGTCTAGCACTTCGCTCTGATAACTACTTGTTCAACATCAAAATGCCAGCACATGCTGATAAAACGTTTGCCAGAAAAATAGAGTAGCTGGTACAATAATGGAATGGTTTATCTATTCATGCATCTAGGCCATGATATTTCTAGCAGGTAAGTGTATATCCTACTATCCCCTGGTTAGGCGCCTCGTGGAGATCACGGAGGCACACATCTACTATCAGTAGGGCACATATATAGATCTACAATTATGGTTATGATTTAACAACAGGAAGTTAGGTAAAATTTGGAAGAATGCAAGGAGCATTGAATGGCCTATTTCTCTCTCGGCTATCTCTGACAATTGTGTGTGCACCTTCCCTTTTCCCGGGAAGAAAATTTAGCCCTTACTTACATCACAATGGAAACATCTAGTTTTGCTTTATTCAGGGCGAGGAGGTCGTGGGCTTTTCACGGCAAAAGTAACACTCAGAGTTGCACACACTACATCTAGTGTTACTTTTCACGGCATAATGCAACGCATGTGGATCTTAATGAGAGGAACCATAATAGAAGCATACTGATACTGGACTATATATGAATCCTGGAAACTAGTTCTGCATCAGTGGAGCTTGGAGTCTTGCACTTCATTCTGATAAGCACTTATTCAGCATCAAAATGCCAGCACGTGCCGATAAAACGTTTGCCAGAAAAATAGAGTGGGTGATACAATAACGGAATGGTCTATCTATCCAGGCCATGATATTTCTATAGCATGTAAGTGTATATCCTCCCCTCAAAAAAAGAAAGTGTATGATGATTATGATTGGACAAACGGTACACAAAGTGAGATAGTAACAGCAGGAAGTTAGGTAAAAATTGGAAGAATGCAAGGAACATTGAATGACATATTTCTCTCTTGGCTATGTGTATCTTTCCTTTCTCGGGAAGAAAAATTCAGCCCTTCCTCCTTACATCACAATGGAAACATCTAGCTTTGCTTTGATCAAATGTTAATAGCAGTGGTACTACACTTGATAACTTCTCGAATACATGATGACATCGGCACATTTCCAACGTGCAACTTTTAGTGTTACTTTCTATAAGATCTTATTAAAAGTTATTTAATATGTGAGTTATATTGTGAGAATACTTTCCATGGAAAAACAAATAAATTTATATCCACATGAGCAATATAAACATTTTTAGTACATATCCGGTCAAAATTAGGGAAGTTTAATTGCAACTAGTAGGTTCCAGCTCTCTAAAATTTCCTGAATAGAGAAATGCATAATTGAAATTACCACGTTTTTGTTGAAATTGCGAATTTTTTGAAATATTCTTAGATGTCAAGCATGCAAATTTTGGCGAAAGTGCATGAGAACAAAGTTGGCATATCTGTCATGCTAAGTCATGTCCAATGACCTAACTATTAACAAAAAAAATATAGTTTCTTACTGCAGTTCTTTTCATGTCAGTGCAAGCTAGCATCACTCGCTTTTTTCAAGTCCATAGAAATATAGTTTAACTGAAGATCTCGGTTAAAAAAAGAGTACCAAATAAAAGCACCAATGCACGTGTGCAGGAGTAGCCTGTCAAAGTGCTCTCTTATTTATATGCGTATTGTTTAGGGTTGATCTTTCAACCAAGTTAAGGAGAGTTGAACATTCTTAGGAGGGATGAGATGAAGCAAGGAGCTATACTACACACCAACCTATTTAACCTTTGGTATGCAGATGGTAGTGCAGGCAGTTAGCCTTTTCATCATAAATTTTATTTTAAGTACTAAAAGCTTTTATTATCATAAAAGGCCAACATGCTTGCACAAACCCTAAAATGTGTCGGTTGATGGATGGGCAGTTAGTTAGCTCACGCTAAAGTGCAGGTGCAAGATCCAGAGCTTGACACCACATGCATGGCCCAGAAACCATCATGTGTATAGTAGATGTTACTCTCCATTGTCAGCATCAGAGAGAAAGTAAAGCACTTACGCTAAACAAGTTTATTTATTTACCAATTAAGCACATTCATATACAGTATATTTGATCTAGCACAAAGTACCAGATTAGCCCATCAGAACCGCTTGCCCTGACCTTGTTTTTCAAGCTAGGTAAAAAGGTACCTGTCTCTCCGTGTTATCTGAAGATAATAAATTCATCGACAAGACAAATATTCTTCAGATAACTCCACACGGGAGCCAGAGCAAGAGCTTGTAGCTTTGTTAATGTTTCTCCAGAGACAATCATGCATGCTGGGACAAAGCTAAGGTCAACGTTTTGATCTACGCCAGAAGCAAACTTCAGTTTTCAATGCTCCTCAGAGCCTGATTTCTTAATGGAAGATTCCGTGGACATGAACAGGATGCTGGTTTCTAGGAGCTTATGCACGCCGTTTCTTATTAACTGCAAGTACTGGATGTTTTGAAGTAAAATAATGCATTTGCACATGCTGAGGCGAAGTGGTTGTGGTTTGTGACTGATCAAGTTAGTTGATTGTAGGTTCAGAATAATATTAGTACAATCATACTAGTCCCCATTTTGTATTTGTTGAGTTCTGGATGGTGGGGCCACATGGTCGTAACTCACACTGTGCTGTGATATAATATGTAAAAATATTTTGCGCCCGGGATTTGTTGCACTTACAGAACAGCTGTTGGCCTGCTGCTTCCATAAATTAATTACAGTTCACAGTTACGGTTGTAAACTATGAGAACTGAGCTAGGTTGTTGAACCCGTCCGTTTATTCGCGGAGAGGCCTCGCTTCTACCTAACAGCGGACAGTTAAGGAACCATGTTTTATCTTTATGATGCATATAAACTGGCAGCTATGCTTGAGAATTGTTGGCTTTGTCCCTTGGTCAAGTGTCAATCAATCTTACGTATTAGAAATAAGCTTTTCTACAGATAAGAAAATGAAAAGCAATAACTTATGAGATAAAAAGAGGTGAAAAGGGCCACTGCTGAAAGCTACAGCTTCACACTGATTAGCATTTCTTGAAAAGCTTCATACTAGTTTGCAGCGGTTTCCGTTGTGTTCTCATTTCTCAGGCAGTTATACTACATATAAGGATCAACTTAACAGAAATAATGAAAACCTAGAAAAATAATTATTAATTGATTAGAGGAAGCTGCTTGGCGCCTTCCCCTCGGCCAGACGGACAGCTAGAGCTGGACTGGCACTCACTGGCCTTCCAGTGCCAGTGAATATAAATGTGACCCACCGAGAGCACATGTCATAAATATTTCTGGCAATATCAATTTCATTTTATCGTCTTAGTAACATTTTTCCCATGGTGGTAGTCAAACTCAAGAATATTTGACCAACACAAGTCCTGAAAACGAATCACATTTGCAATCTAATCAGAGGGAGTAGCAGTCAGGCTCTACCGTCAAGAGGAGAGGACAGGACAGGATAGGATTTAGGACTACCATCAGCCACGCAAAGCCACAACTATCTTGCCCTAACATATCTTTTCCCCTGATCCCGTCGGTAATCTCCCTTTGTGACAGGAAATTGGTTTAGTACCACAGACAGTGTTGCCTGCTGACTCTCCACTGGCCCGTCTGTCTATATAGCCGTCCTCTATCTCACAGCTCCAGTACCTTCCGAGAGCTTCTCCTCCTCAAATCCCGCCCTCCCTCGCTCACCAGTGCTGCTCCCTCTGCTACCTACGCTTTTCTTCAACTTTTAGCCGCCCTTGGCCCCCGTAGCTTCCTCCATGGATCCGTGCTAAATGCAGAGCGAGCTCGAGAGCTCGTAGCGTTTCTCCCGGTCCGGTCTGCTGCAAAGCGTAATCTGGGTCTCTGAGTACGCTCTCCGACTCCTTGGTGTTTCCGAGGAAATGGAGGAGAGCTTCGTGCCCCTCCGGGGCATCAAGAACGACGTCCGCGGGCGGCTCACCTGCTACAAGCAGGACTGGACGGGAGGCTTCAGCGCCGGTATCAGGTACGGGCGCATCTGCCTTGTTCTCCTCTACTAGCATTGTGTTGCTGGCACAAGATCTTGGAATGATGAAGCTGCCGCGTCCCGTGTGTGTTTCAGGATCCTGGCGCCGACCACCTACATCTTCTTCGCGTCCGCGATACCCGTGATATCGTTCGGGGAGCAATTGGAGAGGAGCACCGGTAATGGAGGAGCCAAATCTTCTGTTTCCTTTGTGTTTTGAGTTCTGTTTTGTTGTTAGTTTCAGACTTTCAGTGCATTTGAGTGAGTGACCAGAGAAGCTTGCTTGCTTACTAAGGGGGCTCTAATGGTTTGGTGCAGATGGGGTCCTCACGGCAGTGCAGACATTGGCATCCACCGCCCTGTGTGGCATAATCCACTCCATTGTGGGAGGGCAGCCCCTGCTGATCCTGGGCGTGGCAGAGCCGACCGTCATAATGTATACCTTCATGTTCAGCTTCGCCAAGGACAGGGCCGACCTCGGTCCCAACCTCTTCCTCGCCTGGGCCGGTTGGTAAGTCATCCCTGTTGCATTGATGCAGATGATTACTGTTGTCGGTTGGTCCAATTGCAGTTTTTTTCAAAAAAAAAAAGGTTTTGAAGCCATGGATGTGTGTATGCAGGGTCTGTGTGTGGACTGCCCTCTTGCTGTTCTTGCTGGCGGTACTGGGCGCGTGCTCCATCATAAACCGGTTCACCCGCATCGCCGGCGAGCTGTTCGGGCTCCTCATCGCAATGCTCTTCATGCAGCAAGCTATCAAGGTAGGTACACACCAGGGCCTCTTGTGGTGTCCTTGCTTATTTGGCCTTGACATCATGTGATGATGCAGAAAGTTATCAAGACATTCTGTTGATGTTGGTTCGTTTTCTTTGAGGTGAATGTGGTATGAACCTGGTGCAGAACACAAAGTACCCTTCTAAGAGTTGTTCACTACTCTAGTCAAGCTCTATCTGCCAACTAGTGGGAAAGCCTAATGACATGTGCAGAAGCTGAAAAGCACATGGAGGCTAATGGGGATGTCCCAAAACTGCACATTCAGTGATTCTGCTGTTTGGCCATTGCTCCAACCAAATGTTTCCTTGTCCTAAATCTCGAATATGCTTTGGCCTAAATTCTAAACAGTGGAAGTGTTCAAATAAAAAATGTTTGTTTGACATAAATGGTCAGTAACAGAACATAAAAATGTTTATCTGAGATGAATGTGCAAACTGAACTCTCTGTATTTAATAGACGTTCCATGTGTACTCTAGCTCACATACCTGGGTTGGTTGCAGGGACTTGTTGACGAGTTCCGCATTCCTGAGAGGGAGAACATAAAAGCACTACAGTTTGTTCCATCATGGAGGTTTGCCAACGGAATGTTCGCCATCGTGTTGTCATTTGGCCTTTTGCTCACCGCGCTGCGGAGCAGGAAAGCGCGATCCTGGCGCTATGGAGCAGGTATATCTATCTGTAAATTGTAGCTGGTCCTGCGGCAGATGCTATGAGAATTTGCTTGCCTCAGATCTCCTCCACTTTCTTTGCTTCCTACCATTGTTACGCGCTTCAGTTAACCTTACTCTGTATTCCTTGTGATGCTTTTACCGTACCTAGGTTGGCTGCGTGGCTTCATCGCCGACTACGGTGTTCCACTGATGGTGCTGGTGTGGACAGGAGTTTCCTACATACCACATGACAGTGTGCCGAAAGGGATCCCGCGGCGCCTCTTCAGCCCTAATCCATGGTCCCCTGGTGCATATGACAACTGGACAGTCATCAAGGTACTACTACATAAACTCAACCAGACTTCTGAAACATTCAAGTTTCTTCATGTGAGCCATCAGAGCTCATCAAACGTTTCCAATACCATTGAGCAGGACATGCTCCAAGTGCCAGTCATGTACATCATTGGTGCCTTCATGCCTGCAACAATGATTGCTGTCCTGTACTACTTCGACCACAGCGTGGCATCCCAGCTTGCTCAGCAGGCGGAGTTTAATTTGAGGAAGCCTCCATCTTTCCACTATGATTTGCTTCTCCTAGGCTTCCTGGTATGTCCAGATGAGTATAACTCTGGCTAGTAACTTCAACATTTGGTATATGTTTTATCTTATTTCAATGTAATTTCTTGAACAGACGTTGATGTGTGGCCTGATTGGTATCCCTCCATCCAATGGCGTCATTCCACAGTCGCCGATGCATACAAAGAGCTTGGCTACTCTAAAGCATCAGGTAGGATAGGAGGAATGTTCTGAACTTCTGATGTTTGATCAATACTTGACACTTCCATTCAAATGACAAAACATTTCTCCACAGATACTCCGTAACCGACTAGTGGCCACGGCACGGCAAAGCATGCGCCAGAACGCGAGCTTGAGCCAACTGTACAACAACATGCAGGATGCTTATCATCAGATTCAGACACCGCTGATCCACCAACAACAGACCGTCAAAGTACGCACAGATCTGATTGAAATTAATTGATCGCAGTACCGTATATAAAAACAGTCTAGTACATGCATCTGATATTGCAATGCCATTTTCACAAAATGTAGGGCTTAAACGAGCTCAAGGACTCCACTGTCCAGTTAGCATCAAGCATGGGTAACTTCGATGCACCGGTTGATGAGACAATCTTTGACATAGAAAAAGAGATTGATGATCTGCTGCCTATGGAGGTCAAGGAGCAAAGGTTGAGCAACTTTCTACAGGCTGTGATGGTTGGGGGCTGCGTGGCCGCCATGCCCTTACTGAAGAAGATCCCTACAGCAGTTCTGTGGGGGTATTTTGCGTTCATGGCGATTGAGAGCTTGCCTGGTAACCAGTTCTGGGAACGAATTTTGCTGCTCTTCACTGCTCCCAGCAGAAGATACAAGTAAGTTTCTCTAGTTTCATTACTCTGAACTCTGAAGTCAGGAAATCTGAACATTCTACTGCACATATGTGTATTCACAGATGTGTAATCTGGTGGAAACAATAAATCATATCATTATATAAAATATGTAAAATTGTTTGTAGTCTAGTCATCAGCAGCCCCCGTGTGAGACTTAAATGCTTACCATTTACCAATCTTTGCAGGGTGCTGGAAGAGTACCATACAACATTTGTCGAGACTGTGCCATTCAAGACGATAGCCATGTTCACACTCTTCCAGACCACATATCTGCTTGTTTGCTTTGGGGTCACATGGATCCCAATAGCTGGGGTTCTCTTCCCCCTCATGATCATGCTCCTGGTTCCAGTCAGGCAGTACATCCTCCCAAAGCTCTTCAAAGGTGCACATCTCAATGACCTGGACGCAGCGGAGTATGAGGAGTCACCGGCTATACCGTTCAACCTTGCTGCGGTGAGTCCATAAACTCTTGATCTGTCCTGACAGGCAGCCATGTTTGTCATCATGCCATTTTCTAACGTTTAGCTGATGGCGGCTAGAAGAATTTTAATCCTGTTACACTAGCTTGACACTGAATGGTGTAAAACTTTCAGCAAGATATTGATGTGGCACTGGGACGCACCCAAAGCGCAGAGATCCTTGACGACATGGTCACAAGAAGCCGCGGTGAGATCAAGCGCCTGAATAGTCCGAAGATCACCAGCTCAGGTGGCACTCCTGTCACGGAACTGAAAGGCATCCGCAGCCCTTGTATGTCTGAGAAGGCCTACAGCCCTCGCGTCAACGAGCTGAGGCATGAACGCAGCCCTCTAGGGGGGCGAGACAGTCCACGGACGGGTGAGGCCCGGCCATCCAAGCTGGGTGAAGGCTCAACACCAAAGTGAAGCAATAATGCTGCATCGCTCATAGCTACTGGAAGTAAATTATATCGATAATTTAAGCATCAGTGCTAGTATGAGATGTCTACTTATGCACGGTATGATGCCACTATATGATGGCCAGTGATGAAGTATGAGGCCCCTATATGATGCCTACTGATGAAGTATGAAAATAGGCTAATGTGTATCTATCTGTAGCCTCCTGATCTAAGGGAGCACCGTATGTGTAATCTCTGAATGAGTAGAAGACTATTATAGCATCAACTTTGAAACTTTTTTCAGTCTCACTTTTCTATATTACTGCAAACTGTTCATATTATTCTTTGATTTTTGCACCAAATTGGTGAGTGATGAGCATCATTTCTGCTTGCACCTTTCTTGAGCTTAAGTTGAGCGTGTACTGTTACCAGTTGAATATGATACTTAACTGAGCCTATTCCCTTCTGAGTACTGCACATTTTGTTGTTGGTTAAAATGGTTTACAATGACAGGCTCAAGTCTTTAACAATAAATATTTCTGATCTAACAGATCAAGCTATTGAATGAGATCCAGTTGATGGATGAACATGTTTACTTGAATTGCCACGACGATGCCTCGAGTCCCATGCTTCAAATGGGTGCTGAATACCAGCTTACTTTAGAATGCAAATTTCTTCCGAAGTGTCTCGTTTGAAACGCAAATCGCGTCAAATTCAATGAACTGAAAGTTGAGAGTTGAGGCAATAGTGCAATATTTATAGCCTAGCCAATACCCTTTGCGTCGACACGCATGCGGAAAACAAGATAAGCTGAGGCATGACTGAGTTGGACAGAAAGAAGATTGCACAGGGAGATACCAGTTGTCTGACAATCTGAACCTATTGGTAGAGCAGGCCATGCTGATTTCACCAGTAACTTGCTGGTACAGGCACCAGAACATGGTAGGAAGGTATGATCTCTGGTGTGGTAGTGCTGTTGCCAAGCCAACTACCGAGTACAGCTGCTCAACAGTGCCTTAACTGTACTTGTCCATATTTGCTATAGAGGGAAAGATACCAAGATCATATTTGCTGCAGTAGGCAGAAAGCTACTGGGCTGGCACTCCTCTTTCAACAGCAGCCATGATTCCAACTTTAGAAGACATTGCATTGCACTGGTCATGGAGCATTGACCTACTGAAACACCATAGCCACCGCCCACCAGTGAGTTCATCTGTATGCAGTCCAGGTCATAGGCTCATAGGAGCTGCTGCTGCCTTGTCATTGCGCTGGGCTAGACGACGCCCCCCAATTGTCGACAATCATGGTCGCCGTCGCCCTTTTCTCAACCGATGATTCCCGCGACAACCCGTGAGCTAGGGCTAGTGATCAGATGGACCTTACGGGTGATGAACCTGTGCCGGAAAGGAGCGGCTGGAGTTCGTCGGCATGGCGGAAGAAGAAGGCTGATGGATATCCATCCTTGAGGCCCATTGGTGATGTCTGGATGACAATCTTTTGTCAGGCATGGGTGTTTGCTTCCCCATCATTTGACCTGCAGACAGTAAGTAGTGTTTCACACCCTGCAGTGCAGGGAATTCCAGAACTGGCCCCAGATCACTGAACTCATCATCCTCATCAGTTCCTTTCCTACACCCCTCTCATCTCTTTGACGCAACGCCATCCGTTTTGTCGCGCTTTTCCGGATTCCAGAGAGCAATGTGACAAAATACAACCCATAGAGTGGTAGCTGCTTCAGCTGAAAGCTGAGATATCATATCCATGCATGTTAGGTGCAGAGGGGCAGATGCATCATCCAGGATCTACAGATGTGACCATGAATAATTGGGATGCATTCTGTTACTCCAGTAAGTCAAGCCTCTTGGTAAGAGTGATTCTCTTGCTTTTTACTGAGAAAGACCGATGGTATCAGTAGAACTTGGTAAGAGTGCACTCTTCAGGCTCACCTAAAAACAGTTTCACGAGAGAATAAACTGAAGGCAACGGCAATCTTTGGTGTTATAATCTGGCATTTCATAGCCATGAGCTCTTTAGTTGTGCAGACTGTTTAATACTGCTGACAATCCAGTGAGATCCACAACAAGCCTTGGAAACTTCAAGTGATTTAATCGTCTAAAAAAACAGAGAAAAAAGACTGCAAGGAATATTTCCGGTTTTGCAAACTTGTGACCGATTCAGCTCCATGGAAATGGAACCAGTGAACATGTTGAAACTGCCTCAATACATCACGAGAAGAAGAAAATTCAAGCAACGCAGCCGTTTAAACACAGATTGGAGCACTTAAAATTGCTGAAGATTTACACCTTAACAAAACAGCTAACGCTTGGCATGTGTGGGTCAATTACATCCAGAAGCACAGTAAAATGCAACTGATGAAAAAACACTGCTTTATTAAGTCAACAACAAAGAAAAGCATTAGATGGTCCTTGTGTCGGAGGAGAAAAATAATTCAACAGCCATAGGATCAAGTCGCTGTTCAACTCGTACAGCATATTGCCGAAAGTCTACTTTCAACTTTCTTAACCTGAGAATTTACGTCCTGTCATCTTCTCGGATTCATATATTATGTGATTGATAAGGCCCCGTGCCGCACTGCATAGCAAGATATAATTTCATGATGTATGTTCCAACGAGAATAAAAAGGTAAGTCAGCCAAAAATTGAAGGTGTCCACGGAGCAGTAACTTACTCATCCTTCATTTTCTGTATCTTCTCTGGATCAGTTTCATGCATGTTTTTCTTGAACTGTTGCCTCACCATGGAAACAAGAAGCCCTGTGTTATGTTGCTGGGTCATAAAATACAACTCAGTCAAACATGCACCTTCATAAAGTTACACAAATATGCCATAACTCAAAGGAAAATAGGACTTATTAGTTCTAATTTGTGATGGCCTTTTATTCTACTGTAGATCTGGTTCTCCATCTTGTAAATGAAAAAACACAATTTGCATATTCCAGGTGCAATGTATTTTACGAACATCAGTATAAAGGGCCTGAAAATAATAAGCCCTCTTATACATGTTATGCCGCCAAAGAACGTTGATTCTTTGGAGCAGTTTTCATTGAAAAAAAAAACAAGGTGAAGTAATTCAAAATCTATGTACAGATGCTTAAGTGACACATGAACTGATGATGGAGCGACCAGACTGTTTCTCCTGGAACACTCTCGGGTTAAAGATACTTGAGGAGAACAGAGCAAGCTGTGTGTGCTAAGAAATATTATGTACTTCAAGATAATAAGATAGTTCAAACGAAAGTATGCTTACCTGACTACCGATGAACTTAGCCCTCCTTAAGCATTCGCGGTATAACTACAGCATAACAAAAAGAGCTTATAAGTACCGATAACATTTTCTCCTCAAATGCCATCATCTATTTATTATTTTGTGTGACCAATTTTGATGATGATGAAGAACTAGGTGCACGAGAGTACTAGACATGATTTGCAAAAGCTGAAGCTAAAAGGGTAGACTTAACTGATAGAGCTACCCTGACTACAGAAATGAAATTTCAGAACTTACTACTCATTACCATCACCATGTGCAGGTCATGATGGGGGTAATTTGTCTATTAGAAAGGTGTGATAGGATCCTTACTCTAAGCGCATTGTCGGCAAGTTCTGGAGGTAAAGCTTTCTGAAGTGAAGGCATTTTCCTTTACTCTGAAATGGTCAATCAACAAAGTCGGTTACTTAAACATGTAAATCTCAAACATTTATTATTCGCCTACAGCAATTAAGGAACAACAAGCCAGACAATGTTTTCATTACAAAAAGGTTTAAGGCACACACACCAGTACAACATACTACAACAGAAAAGAGTATTGATAAAAAATACCAATATGCACAGAAAAGCTATATATCAACAACTAAAAAGAAACAAAGGGAACAAAACCATATCCAAAAATGTGATACAACCTTACAATCACACCAAGGACCATGGTCCAAGCAGTAAGAGACTGCATGAAAGTACCAGCTTCCCAAAGCAAGGACCATCCAAACAGTAAACGGGCCTGAATTGCCCCTTCATTGACCAATATAGCACAACATCTATAAAATCATTTGGGCCTTGGGCTGCTACCCAAGAGGCAAAGAGCAAAACTACAAGGCCTTGTGAACACCCATTCAAGAAGATGCCTTTCTTTTACAAGCAATTTCTACTAAACTGTGGACACTGCAAATTCACCAGTAATTATGAACTACTGATCCAGTCATTTCATGGAGAATCAAAAAGAGAGGGTGGGTTATTTGGGGCTTCTTTGGTTATCAGGGAGGAGAACCCTCTCCCACCATGGGGGAGATCTCCTCAACCAGGGGAAATCCCTGTTGTTATTTGGGCAACAAGTGGGAAGGGGGAAATTCCAGGCAGAAAGTTATCAGAAATATTGGGAAAATGATCAAAACAAAACATAATGTTTGGACAACTAATTGCAGTACACTGTTAAATTCTTCAGTATATCCAGAGGGAGAAGAAACATAAAGTCACACAAGCAAGACAGTGTCAGGAAAATAAAGGCATAATAAAAAAAGAAAGAGACCTAATTGGCGAGAACTTCTACTTGGCAAGAACTAATGCTGGGGAAAAACAGGAACTGGTATAACCTCTACTCTGTGAGAAAGCTGTGATCAAACTTCACATATTATTATGTATCCATGGTATGATGCAGACTACTCATGTTAAATCCTAAGGAACTGGGAGTACTAGGCTCAGTGGCTCCAGGGGCTAAGTTACAGGCAGACTGCAGTGCCCACACACACAAAGCAAGTGGCAATTGAATCATGTAAATGCATTAGAGTTTATATCATTGTGCTACATGTATAAATAACTCTAGGATAAAATCGGAATATATAGCAATTCGATGCACATAGATGAAGTAATTTGCTCTAGCTGTTTGAGGAAAGCAATTCAGTGCACATAGATGCAGCAATTGGCTCTAGCTGTTTCAGGAATCAGTAAAATATGACAAGGGTTTGGATGCAACCAGTTTGTGCCATGATTAGCAATGGTTTTCTCAGAAGTTGACCCCCAAGATGCAGAGCTGCAGATCAATTGCCATCAAGAAAGAGGGTTTGGAAACTGAACCTACACATGTAAAACAGATCTGTGGACAACTCTGTTGAACTAGAATGCGGAGCCATCAAAGCTTGCTAAATGGGCTGGCTGTTTGAGGAAAGCAATTCAGTGCACATAGATGCAGCAACTTGCTCTGACTGTTTCAGGAATCAGTAATATACGACAAGCAATGTTTTTATGGCGTAACGCATTTTATGGCGACCGACCCCCTTCATAACATTATAACGCTTACAACCTAACTTTGGGTTTGTCTAGGTCTCAGTCGACTTAGACTTTGCTTGCGAAGTCTAAGTCGACTTAGACTTTGCGAAATCTAAGTCGACTGACGTCATCTCTAAACCAGTCGCACGTTAATTTCTGTTCGCTTGGCTGGAGTTCGCATTCCCTGTTGGCCTGCGTTGGCCTGTGTTGGGCTGTATTGTTTTTTTCCTTTTTTATTTATGCTTTTTACTGGATCGCTAGAACATTGTCCCATTAGGTGTATTGCTATACAGCACAATGTAGTTCGTATTTTTTTACACTAGCGTTGCTAATGCTCTGTTCCTTCTTTTCTTTTCATCTAGTTATTTTTTCCTTTAACTCCGCCTATGTTGTCTCAACATAGCCGGTCCCAAGCCCGGGTAAAGGAGGAGGGTTGTGATAGGCTTGGCGAGCCAACGTAAAAACTCAGCCACTCTTATGAAGATGAAACCCAAAAGATTTTCGTTGGGGCGTAACCCTCTCAGCGACGCGCTACATCGGAACCCGGGTGTGGTGGAAAATGGGCAAGGGCCGGGCCGTCACCCCCAAGGTGGCGCGCTGTATCTTGATCCGGATACGGTGGCAAGTGAGCGAGGATCGGGTCGTCGCATCCTTAGTGGCGCGCTACATCGGCGCCCGGATGTAGTGGAAAATGGGCAAGTGTCTTCGCATTTGACTCGACGAGTGCGAAGAGTAAGGAAGCTAGCCGAGCCTAGGAGGATTCGCTTAGGTAGCTGGAACGTAGGGTCTCTGACAGGGAAGCTTCGGGAGCTAGTTGATGCAGCGGTGAGGAGAGGTGTTGATATCCTTTGCGTCCAAGAAACCAAATGGAGAGGACAGAAGGCGAAGGAGGTGGAGAATACCGGCTTCAAGCTGTGGTACACAGGGACGGCTGCAAACAGAAATGGTGTAGGCATCTTGATCAACAAGAGCCTCAAGTATGGAGTGGTAGACGTCAAGAGACGTGGGGACCAGATTATCCTGGTCAAGCTGGTAGTTGAGGACTTGGTTCTCAATGTTATCAGCACGTATGCCCCGCAAGTAGGCCACAATGAGAACACCAAGAGGGAGTTCTGGGAAGGCCTGGAAGACATGGTTAGGAGTGTACCGATTGGTGAGAAGCTCTTCATAGGAGGAGACCTCAATGGCCACGTGGGTACATCTAACACAGGTTTTGAAGGGGCGCACGGGGGCTTTGGCTATGGCATCAGGAATCAAGAAGGAGAAGATGCCTTAAGCTTTGCTCTAGCCTACAACATGATTGTAGCTAACACCCTCTTTAGAAAGAGAGAATCACATCTGGTGACTTTTAGTAGTGGCCAACACTCTAGCCAGATTGATTTCATCCTCTCGAGAAGAGAAGATAGGCGTGCGTGCCTAGACTGTAAGGTGATACCTGGAGAGAGTGTTGTACCCCAGCATAAGCTGGTGGTTGCTGACTTCCGCTTTCGGATTCGTGTCCAGCGGGATAAGCGTGCCAAAGTCGCTAGAACGAAGTGGTGGAAACTCAAGGGGGAGGTAGCTCTAGCGTTCAAGGAGAGGGTCACTAAGGAGGGCCCTTGGGAGGAAGGAGGAGATGCGAACAATGTGTGGACGAAGATGGCGACTTGCATTCGTAAGGTGGCCTCGGAGGAGCTTGGAGTGTCCAGAGGAAGGAGAAGCGAAGATAAGGATACCTGGTGGTGGAATGATGATGTCCAGAAGGCGATTAAAGAGAAGAAAGATTGCTTCAAACGCCTATACCTGGATAGGAGTGCAGACAACATAGAGAAGTACAAGATGGCGAAGAAGGCCGCAAAGCGAGCTGTTGGTGAAGCAAGGGGTCGGGCATATGAGGACCTCTACCAACGGTTAGGCACGAAGGAAGGTGAAAGGGACATCTATAAGATGGCCAAGATCCGAGAGAGGAAGACGAGGGATATTGGCCAAGTCAAATGCATCAAGGACGGAGTAGGCCAACTCTTGGTGAAGGACGAGGAGATTAAGCATAGATGGCGGGAGTACTTCGACAAGCTGTCCAATGGGGAGAATGAGAGTTCTACCATTGAACTGGACGACTCCTTTGATGAGACCAGCATGCGTTTTGTGCGGCGAATCCAGGAGTCTGAGGTCAAGGAGGCTTTAAAAAGGATGAAAGGAGGCAAGGCGATGGGCCCTGATTGTATCCCCATTGAGGTGTGGAAAGGTCTCGGGGACATAGCGATAGTATGGCTAACCAAGCTTTTCAACCTCATTTTTTGGGCAAACAAGATGCCAGAAGAATGGAGACGGAGTATATTAGTACCAATCTTCAAGAACAAGGGGGATGTTCAGAGTTGTACTAATTACCGTGGAATTAAGCTGATGAGCCATACAATGAAGCTATGGGAGAGAGTCATTGAGCACCGCTTAAGAAGAATGACAAGCGTGACCAAAAATCAGTTTGGTTTCATGCCTGGGAGGTCGACCATGGAAGCCATTTTCTTGGCACGACAACTTATGGAGAGATATAGGGAGCAAAAGAAGGACTTGCATATGGTGTTCATTGACTTGGAGAAGGCCTATGATAAGATACCGCGGAATGTCATGTGGTGGGCCTTGGAGAAACACAAAGTCCCAGCAAAGTACATTACCCTCATCAAGGACATGTACGATAATGTTGTGACAAGTGTTCGAACAAGTGATGTCGACACTGATGACTTCCCGATTAAGATAGGACTGCATCAGGGGTCAGCTTTGAGCCCTTATCTTTTTGCATTGGTGATGGATGAGGTCACAAGGGATATACAAGGAGATATCCCATGGTGTATGCTCTTTGCGGATGATGTGGTGCTAGTTGACGATAGTCGGACGGGGGTAAATAGGAAGTTAGAGTTATGCAGACAAACCTTGGAATCGAAAGGGTTTAGGCTTAGTAGAACTAAAACCGAGTACATGATGTGCGGTTTCAGTACTACTAGGTGTGAGGAGGAGGTTAGCCTTGATGGCCAGGTGGTACCTCAGAAGGACACCTTTCGGTATTTGGGGTCAATGCTGCAGGAGGATGGGGGTATTGATGAAGATGTGAACCATCAAATCAAAGCCGGATGGATGAAGTGGCGCCAAGCTTCTGGCATTCTCTGTGACAAGAGAGTGCCACAAAAGCTAAAAGGCAAGTTCTACAGGACGGCGGTTCGACCCGCAATGTTGTATGGCGCTGAGTGTTGGCCGACTAAAAGGCGACATGTTCAACAGTTAGGTGTGGCGGAGATGCGTATGTTGAGATGGATGTGTGGCCACACGAGGAAGGATCGAGTCCGGAATGATGATATACGAGATAGAGTTGGGGTAGCACCAATTGAAGAGAAGCTTGTCCAACATCGTCTGAGATGGTTTGGGCATATTCAGCGCAGGCCTCCAGAAGCTCCGGTGCATAGTGGACGGCTAAAGCATGCGGAGAATGTCAAGAGAGGGCGGGGTAGACCGAATTTGACATGGGAGGAGTTTGTTAAGAAAGACCTGAAGGATTGGAGTATCACCAAAGAGCTAGCTATGGACAGGGGTGCGTGGAAGCTTGCTATCCATGTGTCAGAGCCATGAGTTGGTTGCGAGATCTTATGGGTTTCACCTCTAGCCTACCCCAACTTGTTTGGGACTAAAGGCTTTGTTGTTGTTGTTGTTGTTAGTTATTTTTTTCCTTTATTTATCATTTTTAAAAATATTATTTTTGTTTTTAAATGATAAAGAAATCTTTAATGTAACAAAGAAAATAAATAGCAAAACAAACAAAATGAAAATAAGAAGACAGTTTAGTTGCCTGTGATCGACAGATAAGCAACTATATGCGTCCGACTAATGTGCACATGTCTATCATTTTTGTTCTCTTTTTTTGCGTGGTGTCTAGATTTCCGTTCTATGTCCTGGGTTTTCTAATTTTTCCTGTTGTTTGTTCAATGTTTTTATTATATTTCATTTTTAGTTGCATGTTCACCGAAAAAAGGAAGCACATTTTTGCATTCGTCGTTATACTTCAGAAAAAGTGTTTGTACATTTCAAAAATGTCCATCGTGTATTGATAAAATAGTTGTGTAATTATAAAAATATTGAAAAAGATTTAAAAATATTCACCATATATTTTTAAAATATAAAAATGTATTTTTAAAATATTCAATGTGTATTTGAAAAGATAATGAAGGTGTAGGGAGCAGCTAGTTGCTGGTACTTGTATCCCTTGTTGTGGGTCATGTTACACCATGTAGTTAGAGTTGAGATATGGCGTGCAATAGTTTTTTCATAAAAATTTGGCAAAACGCCACTAAGTTGCAGTCGTGTTGAAAGAATGCACTTGCAGCTAGGATCCACACTTGAAGTTGCATTCCTAGTGTCTGACATGCAATTGGCCCGCCCCCTCTCCCGATGCCCCCTCCGACAAAACAAAGTTCCATTTGCAACCAATGTTGGGGGACATGCAGTTGTGGTCCGGTGCGACCCTTGCAGTTGCGGGGCTGTTGTCGGGCTTGCAACTGGCCCGCCCCCTCGACAGAACAAAAAAGTCCAGTTGCAATCGGGTTACAAGACATGTAGTTGCACTCAAGTGCGACAGCTGCAGTTGCATGCCTAGTGTCAGACATGCAACTGGCCCGCCCCCTCTCCCGCCGCCCCTCCGACAAAACAAAGGTCTAGTTGCAACCATGTTGGGGAACATGTAGTTGCGGTCGGTTGCGGCGCTTGTAGTTGCGGGGCTGTTGTCGGGCTTGCAACTGGCCCGCCCCCTCCGACAGAATAAAAAAGTCCAGTTGTGGTCGGGTTACAAGACATGTAGTTGCGGTCGGTTGCGGCGCTTGTAGTTGCGGGGCTGTTGTCGGGCTTGCAACTGGCCCGCCCCCTCCGACAGAATAAAAAAGTCCAGTTGTGGTCGGGTTACAAGACATGTAGTTGCGGTCAGGTGCGACACTTGCAGTTGCATTCCTAGTGTCGGACATGCAACTGGCCCGCCCCCTCTCTCGCCGCCGCCTTCGAGAAAACAAAGGTCCAATTGCAACCATGTTGGGGGACATGCAGTTGCGGGCGGGTGTGGCTCTTGCAGTTGCGGGGATGTTGTCGGGTTTGCAACTGGCCCGCCCCCTCTACCGGCGCCCCTTTCGACAAAACAAAAAAGCTCAGTGGCGGTAGGGCTAGAAGACATGTAGTTGCGGTCAGTGCGACACTTACAGTTGCATGCCTAGTGTCGGACATGCAACTGCCCCCCTCTCCCGCCGCCCCCTCCGACAAAATAAAGGCCCAGTTGCAACCATGTTGGGGACATTGCAGTTGTGGTCGGGTGTGGCACTTGCAATTGCGGGGCTGTTGTCGGGCTTGCAACTGGCCCGCCCCCTCTAGCGACGCCCCCTTCAACAGAACAAAAAAGTCCAGTTGTGGCCGGGTTACAAGACATGCAGTCGCGGTCGGGTGCGACACTTGCTGTTGCATTCCTAGTGTCGGACATGCAACTGGCCCGCCCCCTTCGACCAAACAAAGGTCCAGTTGCAATCATGTTGGGGGACCTGCAATTGCAGTCAAGCGCGACACTTGCAGTTGCATGCCTAGTCTCAGATATGCAACTGCCCCCTCTCCCGTCGCTCATCTAAAACAAATGTTAGTTGCATTCATTTGATTAGACATGCAATTGCACTCGAATTGCAGTTGCATGCCTAGTGTTAGACATGCAACTGCGTGTCTCTCTAGCCGTCCTCCGATAAAACAAAGTTAGTTGCAGTCGAGGGCGACACTTGCAGTTGCATGCCTAGTATCAGACAGACAACTTCACCATTTCTCACCGCCCACCACCGAAGAACACCAGGTGACCCTTCCTCAGATTGTTGTCTGCAACAAAGCTTCTCCACCATCTTCCGTATATTGCACTTTGTTGAGGACCCTCACTTTGCACTATACGATCTTGAACTGGCCTCAAAATGTGAGATTCTCTCCCTTTACCGTTGTTGGAACGACCATTTTTGTTACATTTTACAACCTATTTTGTTGAAGACACACAAAAAAGTAAAAACTATATCATGACAAATAACTTAAAAATAAAATAAAAAGATAAAAAATAAAAAATAGATTTGCTGAGTTAGCGCTGCATTTTTAAACTCCCATACGTAGATGCCAAAACCGTTACACTTACTCTTATGGTTGCAACGGTTCAAGCATACTTCATACGCCATCTCTTGAGCGCATAAAATAACAAAAAATAGGGATATTGACAGACATGCAACTACCCCATCCCGACAAGACATTAGATAGTTGCATGCCTAGTGGTAGACATGCAATTGCGTACCAACTACCCCCTCCCCTGATGAAACACCATATAGTTACAGTCGGGTTGAAGACGTATAGTTGTAATCGAGGCGGCTTGTCGTTGCATGTTTAGTGATAGACATGAAACTATGCCCCTCACCCCTGACAAAACACCACTGAGTTGCAGTCGCATTGAAGACATGCAACTACAGTAGGGTGCAATTGAGCAACCACAAATTTCAAAATAAAACTATTTTGAATAAAAAACATTTAAAACAAAATTACAAAAATGTTTAATTTTTTAATAAAACAAAAAATAAAATGAAAATGCAGTTGAGACAAAAAATCAACGCGACAAGGAACACGGGCAAAAAAATATTAAACAAATAATCAATGCAGTCACATATGGATGGATATACATGTAGCTGATAGTATGATTTTAAAAATGAAAAAAATAAATGTGAACAATTAAGAATTAATAAAATAAAAAATGAAAATGAAAAAACACACAAACATACTTCAAAGAAAGAATTATGAGAGAAAAGAGAACAAGAAAAGAATGAGAAGAATGGAAATAAGTAATAATTTTAGAAGAAGCAACAAAAATAAAATTCAAAAGGAAAACTATCCTTGAAATCCAAAATGAATTGGCTCAAGCCATTTTGAAAAAAAATAAACAATATTGCGACCGGAAAAGGGAAATGCAACATAAATTTGCACCAATCTTGACACATAGATTAAATGGTTTATCATATAACCAAATCTTATATGAGCAAACCTTGACATACATCATGGAGGAAAATAAAAAAACATGGAGAGAAATTAAGAGTGTGCATTGATCATGACATGCTAAAAGATATAGGGAAAGACACTGAGCGTGGAGGACACACATGCTAGTCTAGTAGAAAAAATGAGAAAAAACAAGACAACACGCTTCCTCTTTGCACTTTGCACGGTCTATTTCTAACAACAGCCCAACAAATAAACAAAAAGAAACAGGCTAGACGCATCATCCTAACAGGCCAATTTAAACCTGACAAGCAGCTAGCATAAAAGATATTCAATGGAGGCACCGACTGAGACTTGGATAGAAATCAGTCGACTGATTTGTAGTCCCTCCGCCTAACTTTATATTTATAACGCCACCTTAAAAACATTGCTATCATACAAAGTTAGGTCATTGACAAGGGTTTGGATGCAACCAGTTTGTGTCATGATTAGTGATGGTTTTTCTGAGAAGTTGTCCCCCAAGATGCAAAGCTGCAGATCAATTGCCATCAAGAGGATTTGGCAACTGAACCTACAACAGCTACAACAGATCTGTGGACAACTCGGTTGCCTTCTGAACATAATTTGTTGAACCCGACTCCGGAACCATCAAAGCTTGCTAAATGGGATGTAATGATGTATGGTGGCCTACCTACCCTGCCAAGGTTTAGCAAAGATACATCTATGCACGAAGTTCATCCAGACGGAAATGGAGAAGGGGGTGCAGTGGTGGCACGGCCTCACTCGTGGCTGCTTAACAGGGTGATGGTCAACTAAACATGGGCATTGCTGAGGAAGAAATGCAATCAGTGGGGACAAGATGCTCCCATCCCCGGCAGCGGGGAGGGCATCAAGAAACCAGCCAAGCAGGAGGAGACTCGGCTAGCCTTCGCAGGTCTGGGGGCAGCAAGCTCGTTGGTGAGAGATGGCCGTGAGCGCGTCGGCGTAGAGAGTAGGCAGAGGAGGAGAAGGGAGACGCGGCTGTCGCCGTCGCCGTCGCTGGGGGGAGGTGTAGTTGCTCGGAGCTCGGTCGCCGGATCAAACCTGGCGAGATCAGTCGGATCAACCTCTAGGTTTCCAACCATTCCGGTAGGATCACGCCACAACGATCCAGTAGATGGAGGGGGGAAGAGGAGAGAGGAACTCGAGGTGGAGAGTACCCGCGGGACTCAGGGAGAGGGTTCGGTGACACAATGCTTAAGGGCGCCAGTGTACCTGGAGTTCTCGTAGCGGCCGACGGCGGGGAGGCTGCGGCGGCGGCGGCGGCGGCGACCTCTGGAGCGGTGTGGGAGCGACTGCTACGTCGATGCAAAGGATATCTCCGGCTGGTACTTTGCCCATGGGCCTGTTCGCTATTGGGTTGGGCTTATTCTGTGGCTTAGTTTCTTTTTGAGGGATTAATAATTCCGTGGCTTAGTGACCATCCCATAAAGCCCATGTAATAATGCCAGGACTGCGGACGTTTGGTTCCTGGGTGCATATACACCCAGGAATTACCACTCAAAAAAAAGGAATTGAAAAAATAATAATTACTGTATAAGAAAAGTCAAAAAGTTTAGAAGTACTTTTGAAATAAACTTGGCTTTCTTTTACACCATATGCAATTTTTCGTAAACCAAAACCCAGCTGACTTCTGGGCAAAAAACAGAAACTATTGCTATATACAAGACACTATTCACACTATTTTAACCGAATTTTTGTTTTTTTCGCCATGAAGTCAAAGTTGGGTTTTAGTTGACGGAAAACTACATACTAGTGCAAAAGAAAGGTAAGTTTGTTCTAAAAAAACTTCTGGCCTTTTTTTAATTTCTTTATCATTATTTAAAAAAATCAATTCATGGGTGTATATACACCCAGGAACCAAGGGGTATTTCCCTTTTCAGCCTCAGATCCATCTCAATAGACCAAAAACCATATAGTTTACACCATTGCCTTAAAAAAATATAACTTACACCAAATAAACGTGTCAAAACCAGATTAGTCAAACCCCTGAGTGGTTTCATATCCTATAGATAGACAGTTTTGGTTTTGGCTAACTTGTCAAATATCGATTGGCTGATGTGGCAAGTGCATAACCGCACCGAATTCTCATTTTCTTATCCCATTCCCAAGAAACCTAGCGCCCAAAATTCTCGATTCAAAAGAACCTAGCGCCCAAAATTCTCTAGGATCTCATCATGGAGGAATCCTAGGATACTAATTCCTTTCCCGGGATTGATGGCGCACCACCAGTCGGCCATTGTGTCGAGGGACTTTTCATCAATCCTAACAGTGACAAGGGGGAGTATGTGGAATTTGTAATCGAGGGGATGTCACATCAGGAGACCGGTCACAGAGACACACAATTTTATCTAGGTTCATACCCCCGATGAGGGTAAAACCCCTACTTCTTGCCTTGCTCTTTTCTTGTATATATGGAGAATACAAGAGATTAGAATGTCGGGAGAGGAACTCGGTGAGTCAGGGAGACTCGATGAGTTGTGATGGTGGAGATTCGAGCGTTAAGCGTCGAAATCCTTCTATGTGGTATCGCCTGGACTATGGCGTGGGATAAAAAGTCTCTCACTCTATGATGCCACTAGGGCCCTGTGACGCCCGGATAATTAAGCTGCAGTGATTCCCCGCTAATGATGCCACGTCACCACGGTTACTGTGATAAACTCTCGATAGATCAGAACCGAAACAAATTCAAAATTTAAATAAAAGAAAACAATAAAAGTTTTCAAAAAAAAAATTAAAACAAAAATGTTCGGTGGTTGCCAAATATTACAAAGATAATTATGGTGTAAGGTTCACAATTTTATAAAATGCCTAAGTGTTTATAAATAAATAAAAACAGAAAAGAAAATAAATAAAAGGAAAACAGAAAACAATACAAAAAAAAGGAAGAGAAACCC